>NC_083645.1:21903739-22043739 GCF_963576545.1 Limanda limanda | reverse complement strand
CAGTGCACCGGGGCGTTTATATTCTGCAGGCGCAGCAGAATGTCACATTCAATCTGTACACTTTGTTTTCAAAAGGTCATAATTAGCCGGCAGTTTTGAAACAATTATGGCCAAAGTGCACCAATTTCCCTCCGAAGCAAAACATAGAATAACTCACAGAGCGTGAAGCTGAGCCGCCTGTGTGTGTGTGAAGCACTGGTGGTTTGGTGTTGGTCCGTTCTGACTCCTGAGTCCAGCATCAAACGCTTTATCTCTGTGTCAACTACACAACTTCAGTGTAGTGAGGAGAGGGACTGGCTGTCCACCTCCATTCTCTAAAGAAACAATCTGATCTGAGCTGAACGCTGCAGGACTCAAGCAATTTAACACTTTTACACGAGGGAGCAGCTGAGAATAATTACACTTTATTATCCAGGTTGGCGCAGGTTCGGTGATGGGACGGCACACATGAGGCAGATTAAAAAGCAGCTGCACAGAAACAACAAAGTGGGATTTCTTCAGCATCATCGTTCCTGCCCCAGTTTTTCTGCCAATTCAGACGTGGAGGAACGGGAGAAATCCACTGAAGTGTCCAGGTGGGCTGTGGGCAAGAAGAGGCTTTAACCAGCAGAACATAAACAACAGCATTAATCTATAACATGGCTTTGAAGCAGCACCTCAGGTAACAAATTCATGTTAAAAAGATATTACATAATGTGATAACAGGGCTTGAGAGCAGATAGAAGGAGAGCGAGGAAGAAATAATTCATTTTTATTCTGCTGAGGTCAAATGAGTGATTAGGTTGTTGTTGCTAAGGAGGTCGGACTGGTTGCTAAGCAGCGAAATGGAAATGGCTCTGGTTAAAGTTTGAAGGAAAGAGGGGGGGTGAGAACTTGTTTTTGTTTTCTATGAACATGTATATATGTATCGAGTGTTGATGTGTGTGTCCGGTGTGTGTGTGTGTGTGTGTGTGTGTGTTAGGGAATGCACTATGTCAATGATGTCAGTGTCCTCACAGGAAGACAATCATCTTAATCTTAGCTAAGAAGGGACCTGCAGGTGTTTGACTGGACGAGTCCGTGCTTAGCACTGCCTCTACAGGCTGGAGCAGGGACCTCCTAACACCTTGTTTTCTCACACACCTTCATAGTGTAAATTGAATTAAATTAAAGTTCTGTGATTGTTTTCTCTGGACACTGGAGTTTAAAATGAAATGCTCCCTGTAGGAATCCAACCATTTATCCTGGAGGTACAGAACTGAAGGAGCAGCTCCGCCTCTCCTTCCTTCAGTTGCATGTTGGAATCAAACCTGATCCTGATGTGCTGGATAAATAATGCAGTTCACATTTTAAAGACATCACACGTGTCGGTATATGTGTGTTTGTCCCTTGTTACACATCTTTAGATGTTTTACAACTGGCAGCAGCAAGGGTTGAAATTTGACAATTTGACAATTTGACAATCTTGAAAAGATTTGTATAAAAGCAGTTCTACACGTGTATGTGATAAAAGACATTGAATGAAAACGTTTTATTTGTTTTTTTTTATCAATATGACTACAAACAGTGGTCCACTTTTTTCTTTTTTTTTTTCTGACAGTCGACTGTTGGTAAGGTAGGAATGTACGTGTGTGTGTGACTGTGTGTGTGTGTGTGTGTGTGTGTGTGTGTGTGTGTGTGTGTGTGTGTGTGTGTGTGTGTGTCTGTCTGCTGTAGTATGGCGGGCTCACCTCAAGCCTGAACCCAGTGTAGCCGCCGGGAGGGTTGGGCATTTATGAAGGAATTCTGTAATTTTCAAAACTGTGGTTTGAGTTTCACTCTTTTTAACAAGCTGGTTTGGGCACTGATAATGGAAAACGGCTGGAGAGAGAGAGAGAGAGAGAGAGAGAGAGAGAGAGAGAGAGAGAGAGAGAGAGAGAGAGAGAGAGAGAGAGAGAGAGAGAGGGGGGGAGTGAGACTTTTGGCATCCTTTGCATTTACTTCCCATTTTTCAGAATACATACGTGTGTTTTTGAGATTTAGTCTTTTCGTGTGATCATTTCCATTCTTGTTATAGATAAGAAAACTCTGTGACATGTGAGGAAAACATATTTAATAGTGGACGTGAGAACCACACAGGTTCATATGTGAAGTCTTTGAATCCCAGTGAACCTCTGAAGTTCAACCACGACCTCAGAGTTCAATCTGAAGACTTGTCTGATGTATTATTCATGAGATGTTGTTGAGCTGGATCTATCAGTGAAAACAGGATTCTGTCAGGATGATGTTTACTTCTCTGTTGTGTGTTTTTCTTATTACATCCTAAACAAAGAATCAAAACAAAATAAAATCATTTTTTAAAACTAAACATGTCAACATTTTTTCATCTGCTGTGTCAAATACAAGAAAATAAACCCCCGGAGCCTTTATTAGTCTGAGGAATCGAAATGTACACAAATACAAATTCTGCTCGACAAGCATCACATCATGGTGACGGATATCAGCTCCATTAGAGGAAATGCCTGCTTCGCTCAAGTCGTACAGTTGTTAGGACACAATGGTTGTGTTTCAAGCAGAACGCCTTGTTCCACATCTGGATGCCAGGTAGCCTGACCCCCCGCTGCACTCAAACACACGCACATTCCCACACACACCAACACCCACACACACCAACACCCACACACACACACACACACGTATATATTGTTATTGGTCCAAGCCACCATGGGGGCCAGTTAACCTAACGGGTGATATTTAGCCCCCAGACTGGGAAAATAAAAAGTGTAATGTGATGGAGCCAGCTGTAAAAGCACAGAGTGGCACAGAGGAGAATCCAGCAGGACGCTGGTGGAGCTGAATGTGCCGGAGTGGAACCAGACCTGAGCCGGGAGCGAGTCCGATTCAGCAGTGATCTGCTCAGTGGTGACACAGTTAAAGTCTGACAGCAGGTTGTAATGGGAGTGAGGGGGGGGGGGGGGGGGGGGGGGTCGCTGATGACAGAGAGAAGTTGTGGTCGAAGCTGATCTCCTGGTTGTGAGTCTCTTTAGATGCATAATGTGTGAGTGTAATTTGTTCATGCCTTTGTTAATATATTAAATCAATTTAGATTTAAATTAACACCTGGTTCTACTATAGCAACACTTATCGAAGATGCATTTTTCTATCTTTTATTTAATGGAAATTCAGATTATTACCTTCATGTAGGAGGTTATGTTTTAAACCGCAATGTTTTGTCTGCTTGCTTGTTAATTAGCAGGATAACACAAGAACTACTTCTACCTGGTTTCTATGACATTTTGGGGAACACATTAGATTTTGGAGTAGATCCAGATAAAGACAGATCTAGGAATTCTTATTTTATTTTAATATGTTTTCTTTTAATGACCAGACGGTTCGAGCATGAAATGGGGAAGACACACAGCAATGGGCTGGGTCGGAATCGAACCTGCGGGCGCTGCAGGAGAACTCAAGCCTCTGTGTGGGGGGTGCATGCTCCCACTGTCACTTTCTTAAACATGGTCAAGTAGGGTAATTTGCTCTTTGAGTGCCCTTCTTGTTTCATAATACATTTCCTCTATGTTTAACCTTTTCAAATGAATTTTACATAAGATAATAAAGGTCTGCATAATGCGTATCCATCCAACATGAGTTATTCAAAATCATAATGAACCCACACCTTCTACTCTCAGTCCAATTAAACCTTCTTGTTTCTCTGTTTCTCTGTTTTTATTTCCTGGTTGTGTTTTTCTTTACTTGTGCTCAGTTCTTGCTTCAATGCGTCAATGTGGCTAACCTGAATAAATAAAGTGGATGCGATGACCCTGTGAACATCATGTTCATCATAAGAAACAAGTAAAGGAGGAAAGCTTCCCATGAGGAGAGGGAGGAGAAGCTGGACTGTTGAGTATTTACATGCCAGTTGTGCCTGTGTGGCCCTTCTGGCACCGCAACCGTTGTGTTTAGTATCTTTAGTGATGCTGTAAATTGTGTGTGTTGCTATATGTGCGTGTGTGTGTGTGTGTGTGTGGGAGCTGGTGGCGTTCAGAGGTGTTGTTTGGTAGGTTTTCCTCTGCTCTCCTCAGCAATAGTTTTTATTAAACCATTAAAAGTGTAAGTTTTAATAACAGTTGTATTATTACCTTAATGTCTCTCTCTCCCTCACACTGAGGTAATGCAGAGAAAAGAGGTTTTTTTTTATGAGCACTTAGTGTAACGCTGCCGTCATGAGCTCATGTCCTGAGCCCGCCCCCCCACACCACCACCACCACCACCTCTCACACTCAGCTCATACATAGCTCACACTTTGTTACCCCCCCCTGCACTGTTAAAGGTGTTGAACTTTGTTGTAACCCTGTTTTGTTCAGTGATTTACTGTAAATTCAATCACTGTCGACAGTTTTGTTCTTAATCAAATAGTCAAACAATGTTTCTGTGGCCTTTTGAAACGAGTTGGATTTGAGTCAGACGTCAGATTTACTTTATTTACATTAATGTTTAGGTGCAAACTTCAATTTTAAGACCTTTCTGCTTTTTAATGATTCTCAGCATGTTTCACTTTGTGTCTTTTTTATTTATCTTTTATTCTCCTGACATCTGCTTTCTATTTTATCTGCCAATTTCTTATTCTCCAAAGTATGACTTTGCCACCTCTGTCTATTTGCTGCCAAGATAGCCCAGCGCTAATATCATACTTAAAGGTTTCATTGCTGCTTTCCTGAATTTGAATGGATGCTTGTTATTTCAGTGGAGTTAATGAAACGATGGGTGGCACGGTGGTTCAGTGGTTAGCACTGTCGCCTCCCATCTTTGCGGTTCATATCCCGGTGGGGAACTTCTGGAGTTTGCACGTTCTCGTCATGTCTGCAGTGTGGTTAGGTTAATTATTAATTGTCTGTAGGTGTGAACGCTTGTTTGTCTGTGAGCCCTTTCTGATTCGCTGTCGACCAGACCAGGCTGTACCCGCCCCTTGCTCACTGTCAGCTGGGATTGGCTCAAGCTCCCTCAAAGGATAAGCAATACAAATAATGTTGGACGGATGGATGGATGGATGGATAGATGGATGGACAGTGAAATAATTTGACCAATAAGGTGAGAGGTTAAAGTTATTGTAGCAACCATTGTCCTTGATAAAGAAGAAAAGATGTTGCTAAGCTTCTTATTGTGACACATTCAAAAAAGGAATCATGAGTCACAGATGTGTTTTGTGGTTTTTATTAAACCTTTTAACTCAAAACGTGATGACCAACAACAGATTGAAGAGGTGAAAACGAAAAGAGACACCACACGCAATAAAGTAACAAATATCTTTAGCCTAACAATCACAAACATGGGCCGAATATAAACTGGTCCCTGCAGTTGTATGTGATGTTCATGTCCCAGAATCAGGACCTGGTCTTCAGCTCCTCCTGCCACCGCTCACCTCTGTGATTGTGTTTCTCACCAAGCAGCAGCTCATCTCACAACCAGGAGTACAACTGAATAAAATGCACCCCCACCCCCTTGTGTGAGAGCGCCAACACAAAAGCGATCCAGCTGGCTGTGCCGACTGTTTCAAATGGATCCGTCACGTTTCATCCCCCCCGCTTGGACGCCTCCACTCCACTAAATCTTTACATAAAGAATAGTTGTTGGCTGCAAAATTACTGTTTAAAAAACTAAAATATACAACTTTTATTTCCTCTTTAAAAAGAAAGACTTGATTTAGTTCAGGCCATAATTATACAAGAATCATATCCAGGTCAGAACCATATCATTCATATACACTATGTCACAGCTGAGGATTTATCGTCTTCTTGCACTTTTACCAAAACAAAGACCCGACGGCCAACAACACATTTTTCCAATTTTATAAGTTAATTCAGAAAAGTACGTTCAGGACTTTGAGACTGTAATTACCTCGGCCGCTTCCTTCGCTGTGTTAAGAGCAACAGAATCTTTGTTAACTCGTAAATTTCTCTTTATCTGTATTTTCTTCCACGCTAACACACAAAAATGCCCCCCACCCACACACACACACACACACCCTGAGTTACCTCGTGTTTGTCCACCTGTAAATCACAGACCTGGACTGAAGTTCTCCCCGGCTGCTGCAGGTCCACATCACAGATTCCTCACGTTGAGTGCACGTATGACTTACAGCCTGTTACTCCTCACGTGCACACGCACACATGAAAGCGCACAACTGTAGGTGAAGTCACACACACGAGCACAAGCAGGGCCCCATTAATTTTTTACACTGTTTACCATTCCTGCAAAGGCCCTAATCACTTGATTTAGAGCTTCCCCTCGGCCTCTATGTATTTCAGCATTCTTTTTTTATATTACACTCAGGTTTCTGTTATGTCTTACTTTGTTTTATGGGCCAATTTAGAAGCACTGAGCTGCCCCCCCGTTAATGTCTCAACATGGGTCGCACTCTGCGTCCAAAGCTTGTTTTAATAAAACTTCATTCCAGTCAGCCGACGGAGGAACCACCCGACACAGTGTTTGGATTCATATTAGTTCATATTAGTTTGTGTAACATCGGAATGATGTAATCACCGTATAGAACCATAACGTTTGGAATGGCAGGGTAAATAGACGGAAAAGACAAATGCATTAATCACTCGACAAATAAATAGAGGAAGGAAGGTGTAAAGGAACTCTGGGTTAAACTGGTGACTTGAAACTGCAGGAAAAATAACATTTGCGGTGAAGTTATTTTTTATGATGAGCCTTAAAAAAGGAGGCTGAGTGCAGTTTGGAGTTAGTGGAAAAGCTGCTTGAGTTACAGTCGTTACTTTATTGTGAGAAGAAGTTTGTTTAATAGCTTGTCTTGGCCTCACGACAACATGACACACGTTTATTGGAATCATATAGGAATTTAAAACTGTGGAGGAAAACGTGATGATGTAGATGTTCAGTGGAGGTATGTTGGCTCCTGGTGGTGAAGACCTGCTGCCCCCCCCCCTGTCCTCAAAACACTGATTTATTCTAAAACTGGCAAAAAATGTGCAAATGTGAGTCATTTCTAGACGAAGCCAAAGCAACAGACACAACCTCGTTGCTTTTTATTGCTTTATTAAAAGGTGCAACTATAGGCTGAGGTGTTGGCTGCATCCTCATTGGCTCACCTGGTTGAAAAGATCTGTATTCAGAACTTTGACTTCATTAGCATCTCCTGTGAGGGTGTTTGGAATTGATGACATGTCAGCGATATAGAAAAAATGTGGAAATATTCAAATATTCAACTTATGTATGATGGCAAACAAACATTTCCACTAAATATTCAGGGTTTAACACGTTACAAAAAGCCCAGCTGTGAATTATGGGAATATATATGAGAATAAAGCAGCCAGCCACAGTTTCCTATGTAGATATAAAGTTGGCTTATTGCAAACTATACAGACAATAGAAGGTGTTTAAAGAAGGACGACATGACAGCTCCCTAAAGGTGAAGCCAAGTCATCTTGATTGCCCCCTGGTGGCTGGCTGCAGTGTGGGTCCTGCAGTGAGGTTTCAGGGTCCGGGTATTGTGCAGACTGGGTGTAATGGTTTACTGTGGACTTCATACTTTTGGACTTTCTCTGTCATTAATGGTTTGGCTGTGCAGTTTTTCACGTTTGTTGTGGAAGAAGTCGACCGCCGTGCTCAGAGCCTTGATCTCGACCCCGGTCAACACCAGGTCGTGGACTGGGAATGTGGACGACTGGGAATGTGGACTGCTCGCCAGGTCTTATCACCCGGCATCAGCGCTCGGCCTCAGCTCTGCTCTTGTGTCTGAAATAGAGCAAATTCCTGCAGTCGCACAGCAAAATACAGTGGAAAGCTCCTCCAGAAAAGAGAAATCTGTGACAGAAGCATATGGATACAGCAGCATATGGTTCTGTATTTAAATTTCCAACAGTCAGACATTGGTGTGTGGTTAGTCCCTGCAAGTTCATACTGTTCTCAGCGTGAGGGAAGTGTAATCTCTGTGTGTTTGTTCACTTCTCATCTATATGAAAGCCTTTGTTCTGTTAACTCGGAAAACAACAGGAAACCTGTGATGCTGCAAAGCTCTAATCTTTTTTTCCACCTCTGCCCCTCATCTTTGCACACAATCACAAAAACAAACACGCACACACACATACACGCACACACACAAAGACGCTGCTCTGTAGTAAGATGAACATCTCTCGTCTGATATCGTCCTTAACGCCACACCTCTCACAATACAGCTCCTGTCTGCTCCCACGCTTCGCCATCTCTAAAGCGATAGTTGCCAAGCAACCGCCTCAGAAAACATCCTCTCCCTCTGATGGCAAAGTGCGGTGGCCCCTCAGATACAGTAGCTGGCATCTGCATAAACACAAACAATTGTTGCCGATGCATGAACACAACAACGACAGACAAAAGCTCACAGAGCAGTCGACATGACGTCGTGCGACACCGTCTCCTGGAAATGAGATAAATACACAAGTCGTCTGCAACAGCAAACATGTTTTGTAGGAAACATCCTCGTAACCTGGTTACGTTGCTTATTAACATATTGAGGAAATGTTAAATATGCTGCTTTTGATCATTTTTGGTTGCACTTGTTTATAACTGTATTCAGCTTTCTTCTTGCTGATCATGTTCTGGTTTAGTTGAGGAAAAGATCAAAGTGGCTTCTGACACAACTTCTTTATTTAGTTCAAAGTTTAGTTTATTTACCTCTGATTGTCTTTGATATGTGTCCATAGCAGTGGTGTTTAAAACTTAATGGTCTCATCTTATCTGGACAAATAAAAATTGAAGATTTATCAGAAACAAAATGATTAGGTGAAGGACAACACTACAGAGTGGGACCACACACAAAGGAGACTGTATATTAATGTGTGTTTTAAAAGGCACAAACACATTTTCACTTTATTCTCAAACAAGAGGAAAACATGAAAACTCAAAAAACACCTGTGTGTGTGTGTTGCTGTTTCAATGGCGACTGCTCGTTAAACCTGAAGGAGGCATTTTTGCCAGCATCCACACAACTATGTTTTATGTTTCCTTTATCACTGTTGCTACGGTTACACCTGCCGTCCTCATTACTCTGGAGTTTTCAAGCGCCCAAAATACAGATTTGTGGAAAAGCTGCAGGCCCCAGGCAGGGTTTTAGTTTCAACAGGCAACAACTCAGACATTTTAAAATTTACTATTCCTCAGTGTTACACCTGTTTTCACTTCCAGATTCCCTAACTGTGGTAAAGGAAAACATTGCGAACACGTACTGTTTACAATTCTATCTCGTCATAATTCCTGTGAAGGAAAACCCCTGCTCTTAATATTCACCATTGTGTCTCAGTTATAGTATGAAGCCTGGTGCAGAGCAGACAATCTGCTTCCTGTTTACATCTGGGACTGAAGAGGATTGGATTAGAACTACAGTTTAGTATTCTATCTGTGTAGCAGCTGTAATCTCTGTCCATAACACAGGTGAAAACACATATCATATGATGCATGTGTGGTCGTGTGCGAGCCAAGGAAAAAACAAGGGATGAAACCCGATCAGGAAGTGAAAGCAGGTGATTAGAGTATTTTATCTTTGTTTCTGCCTAAAATTCAGCTGTAGATTTGAACAAAACAGGATCAGCAGCATTTCGAAAGTTCTGTGAGGTTCATTGAGATGAATCTGGAGATGTGGGGCTTCCAGACATAGAAATAGAATATATAGTTTTAAAACTAAAGTGCAGATTTAGTCCCAGTTAGCAGTGTGGTATTTTCAGCAAGTTTTCCTGAAAGCTGCCAGTGACCTGATCCCTTATCCTCCTCCGTCCCACTTCAGAACTGTGACCTCCGTCAGGTCCTTCTCGTCCTGTTCAGCATAAACACACAAAACACTGCTGAGGACAAAATCACAAAACCAAAACCTTACAAATCACCACACACATACTTCTTAAATCTGGGTTTAACTTGGCCTGGATGCTGATTCCTAAGCTTTCTCTTCCTGCCAAGTAAAACCTTCACAGTAAACAGCAAGTGTCACATTTCTCATTATCTGAGACGACGGGATGTAACACACTAACACACACACACACACACACACAAACACACACACACACACACACACACACACGCACACACACACACACACACACACACACAGCGGTCGAACGTGAACTAACCTGCGCCAAAAAACACAATTAGACCGAGCAGGATTCAGAATCCACATCCTGGCACAGCCATGACCGAGCCGGTTTGACCCCCCCCCCCCCCCACTGCGAGACAGTCGGCACGTCCACGTTCTCTCTAAACGCTGACTTGTCCCCCCCCGCTCTGTAATTGTGGTCCCATTTTTCAGACCATGTCTAGTTTGTCCCGAATGTTATTTTTCAAAAAACACTTCTGGTGAGTTCCAGTTCACGGTGGGAAAAGCAGTGTTGGATTGTGCTCTGTCATAACAACGTTTCCTCAGTGTCCAGCTTTAGATTTCACAGAAAGAAAATCATCTGAAACCACAGAAGGATTTGAACCAACACGACTCTGTTTTCTGTCCTCATGGTTGGTAAAGACAGAATTTGATGATTTTCCAGATTTTGTGTGAATACGACCCACATACAACTGAATATCAAGATGGACGACATGACTGCTCCTCACAAGTGAAGCCAAAGCGTCTTGATTGCCCCCTGGTGGCTGTCAGAAGCATGGGGCCTAAACCCTGCCTCCTCCATGGTAGTGGATGGGACATGAACAAACCCAAGAAGTCAAAGAACACATCAAATAAAGATGTTTTCTTTCATTTTAAGTAGCTGTGATCACACCTGTGTAGGTTCAAGTGCTATTTTTTATTGGTAAGTTTGGTTTTAATTAGTTATGCATGTATAATTTTGAAAGGTAAAAGGTCATGATTGACAGCGGCTTCTTCCCCTGATCCCTACTGCGCAGACTCCGCCTCCAAATGTGCAAGATGGCGGCATTCACAATCAGGATACTTCAGGATACTTTGGCTTCATGTCTGGACACTGGGAGGAAATAGAGGCGTGTTGTCCTTCTTAATAAAGAACCTATGATATTCAGTAGTTCTGTTTCTGAGTCTTGCTTTCCCCCTTTTAGACCTCTCCTCACTTCTCTGCACATTCCCTTTGAAAATGAGAATATATGAAGAATCATGCAGCAGCTGCTTCATAAAGACTCTTGATAAACATATGAAATTGGATCATTTATGGTTATTGTTTATTAAGTATCTTTCCAAACAGGTTTTTGCCCAACTCACTATTTCAACGTTTCATTCTTTGTCACATCTTTTCAAATTTTTTTCCGCCTATTTGTCTTTGCTCTTTTACAATCACAGGTGTGTAACACTGACATCATCTATTTTCCATTTTTACATTCTTCATCTGTCATCCCCATGTTCGTCTGCTTTGATCCTGTTCCCATGATATTTTATGTGCTCGGCTAAATGGATTCCTTCTCTCTCCCCAGCCTGTTTGTTCCTGCTGCCGCGTCCGACTTCAGAGCGACTGTTGTTGTCGCAGCGCCGGCAGCTGTGCAATTAAACTAGTTCATAATGTGAATTTTAATGAAGAGCACTTCATGAACCATTTGTTTATATTACCTCAACTCTGACAACGCATGAAACCTGGTCGGCAAGATTTTCCACAACTAATTAGTCGAAACGTTACCGCGGGCCAAACATTTTTGGGGATTAGCAGAGCCTCCGAGGAAAAGTAATGTCGCACACATGGATATATGTTATTTGTGTTTCTCTAATTGGGAGAAAATCTGCTCAATATCTGCTGCTCCGCTGCTTTAACCCTGAGTTCTTACATCTGGGTGTGATCTGTTATTTCTTCTTTGATGGTCGTAATCAATGGAAAGCAATGAAACCGGAGATTGTACCTGTTGAGTTTAGCTGCTCTCAGTTTTATGTTTTAGTCAATACATGACGTCGTCTACAACAGCACAGATGTACAGCAGAAAAAAATATCTGAACGCAGAAAAAACGAGACAAAGATTAAAGCCATAAATTAAAGGAAACAGTTACATTAACTTTAGTAAAAGTATCTGGAAGAAGTCTTCTGTCTTTGAGGGCGGTGATTTGTCACGTCTGTTGAAAACAGAGAAAATAAAATGGAATTGCACGGAAAAATAAAATAAAACAAAACATGTAACGTGTGATTGTGGATTTAATTTGAATGTAAATGTGGAGAAGGTCTTTTTGTTTATGCACCTGCAGCCGCCCATCCATTTAATCACTTCATGTTTTACATGCTCCAACACACACAGTCATGTATTTACATGTTTGTCACACAGACACAAATGCATTCTTTTGTTTTTATGTGTTAACATATAGAATGTTTTCACTCTCTCCTCCTTTCCTCGGAGTATTTCTCATTTAAATGTTAGTTTGCCTTGTCTGTTAGTTCCCTCTTCATCTTCAGTTGTTAGACGCACTCGAGCAAATCAACACAAGCAACCGTGGAGTTTCTCAATCGATCTAATTGACTCTGTGATCAGCAGCTTCATTTAATTGTCTCTCTTGTGATTGTGGAAGAAGGAGAAACATCAGAGAGGAATCCAATGAATAACAATAAGGACATTTTGGGATAAAAAATTACTTCAATCAATGTTAACTGAAAAAGCTTTTATTGAGCCTTTGTTATATTTGCACTGTGTTTGCACTTTAGTGCTTTTTCCTTGAGTTGGTCAGTTCTGTGATACTTTATATCCTGCAACGCCCTGTGAAGCAAACAACTTGTGATCCCTTAAAATAATTTTGGGAAAGCTTGCTCAGAAAATGCATGCTCCATTTAACTCGTACAGTCTGTGACTGGTTTGGAAGTATAAGGGAAAACATTAGGGAAACTTTATTCTGGTTTCATTTTAAGAACCGCAGCATTTATCAAAGTGAAGAAGTTTATTAACATCTCAGAACCAGTTCTCAGGGTGACACGATGGGAGGATCTGTTATATGTCCAGAGACAGGTGAGATTTCACAAGAGTAAAATTCCAGGAGAGTCTTTGAACTGACTTTTCATCAAAGACTGGAGGCAGTAATCAGAAAAGGGGGGCCGGGCCCTAAAGACAGGAAGTGAAACACACGAGGAAAAAGGCTCCAAAGTAAAACAGGAAATAAAGACGTCGAGTTTGAACAAAGATATAAAATCCCAAAATCAAGGAACAGAAAAGGGTTAAAGTCCATAATTGAAATAAGTCCAACAACAGAAAATCTTTTTTGAGCTTTCTGATTTGTTCAGTCTTTCGTTTGTCCCATGTTAGAAGCGTCACCAACACTCACTCGCAGTGCAACGTGCAGAAAGTCACTAACTGTTTTCTCATATCAGGCTCTCACTCGGACATTTGCGTTCTCGGACACTTCCAGAGAAAGTACACAGGATCTCTGGAGTTCAGTGCGTCTCTGAAAGCATCTTCTGTGACCTGCGTTAACCTCTCATCTCGACCTACCACGAACAACTGGAGAAATAACGCTCCGATTACGAGCAATAAATAAAGTGTCTGGAAGTATGAATGTCAGCCTGTTCTCCACACCCTGATCCAGGGCGGGAGGCGGCCGGCAGCTGTTACTTCTCTAAATATGTCGGTTGTTGGGTGAAGAATACTAGTGCTTTGGTTTTCCAGATAGTTGCCGAGGTGCTGATGTAAACGAACCTCCGATAGAGTAACCGTTGGCTGGGTGGTCAGGAAAATCCCTGCAGGAGATATCAAATATAAATGGAGCAGAAATCCTGTTTGGTGTCTGGTTATTTCATCTCATCACCTCCCTGATGGAGTTAAAACATGGTCTGATCTCCTTTATCCTGTTCCTCCACGTGTCAGCCTGTCTCTGGGCTCAGCTTTAATCTTTCTGGATGAATGTGCACCAAAGTCTCCAATAATACTATATTTCACATAGTGAGCTTGACAGTTGTTGCTGATGTGTCTCGTTCTTTTGGCTCGAGTGTCTCGCTTTGTTGTGTGTCGCTGCCAGTCAGGTTACAGGCCAACGTGCCAGCGTTAATGATTCCAGTGATTTTTTTACACACAGTTCCTAGAAGTTCAAGTGGCTGACAACTCCATAACGTAGTGAAGTATTAATTACTGGTCCCAGTAGAGTCGTTGGATTTCTAAGCTCTTGGATCGAGCCTTGTTTTCAACTCGAGATATTGTTTTCCTGGCAAGTTCAGTTCCTTGAAAGATGGCTGAAATGAAACTGCACTAGAAAAACTGGATCTCTGGGATTGTTTGTAATTGTTTTAATCAAATGAGTCACATTGTGCTGGAAGATGTGTGTAAAAGTGTTTAAATGGCCAACACATTTACTCTCATAGGTATAGGCAGGGAATGGATGTACCTCACTCAGGTTACGTTGACCACGAGTTTTCTTCTATCTGGAGCTTGAATAGGAGTTGAGGGTTCTTGCTGCTTTCACACATGCACTGAACTCCTTCCTGAAATCTTCTGGAGGGGCTGGATGTGAAAACGTGTCCGAGTCAGTTGCTCTGGAGTTTTTTGTGCCAGTCGCCTGGTAAAATATCCGTAAAATATCTGAGTGAGGACACAGCAGGAAACTCCTCGTGAATGAGTGGATGTGTTGGTGATGTTTCTAATACGCAGAAGCAAAAACGGAAAAGAAAACATTGATAAAGTCGCAAATAACACAACATGCTGTTGTAAATGCTGATGACATAGTTGTAATGAGACACTGGAAAAACATCAATGTGTTCTGCATCAAAACAACAAAAACACATCAGATAAGAGGGAGATGTGTGTGTTTGTGTATGTGCACTGAAAATCTAAATGAGTGTATACAGAGATTAGAACTGTGGGAATGTGTGATACCAAGTGGTGTGTGTATGTGTGTGTGTGTGTGTGTGTGTGTGTGTGGGCTCTCAGAGTTTGACTTTTCATTATTTAGAATGGATGTAGAACAGAAACATTTCCTTCCTATGTGGTCCGTATCACTCAACACACAGAAAATTAGACACAAGCTCGAGACCACTGAGTTAGTGTGTGTCTCTGTGTGTGAGTGCTGAAATATATATTTTCTGCATGTGTGTTTTCATTTATTTCCCTTCATTGTGGAGGTCCAGTCCTCATCTGCGTGTTTGTGTGAGTGAAAGCCGACGTTCAGAGAGTCACGGCTTATTGATAAAGCTTTGAAATTGAGCCAGAAAATCACGAAAAACAAGAAAAGGCAGCTTCTTTTTCCATTTTCTAATAATTTCAGCTACGATGGAAACATCATTATTCATCCAGACATCAGCGCACATTAAATCTTACCCGGGTGGAGGTGGGTGGAGGAGCCATTAATTCTTAAAAAACATTCTCCTGTACAAATGTTTTGACAACCATGTCATTTTTCACATATTTTGAATACAGCAAAAAAAAGGGATAAATATTCAGACTTGAGGAAGATAATCTGTCGGTTTGAGTTTTTGAATAAGTGCCAACGTTAACAGCAGCTTTGACCTTTCTTGCAGGAGTTGGTATCTTCTCATGTCTTACCCTTCTTCTGCTTTCTTTCCTCCTCTTCACCTCCACCTCCCTGATAAAATCTTCCTTCACTTTAGTATCTATATTTCTGTATTTCTCTTCATTTCTCCTCACCTGACTCTTCTCCTCTTTCTCTCCTCTCTCCGCTGGCTTCTTTCCTCTCCCTTGTCCTCATGTAAAATCATATCACTGCATCCATTTGCTCTTCCTCCACAGGCCTCAAGCAGCTCAAATCAGGAGGACAAACACAAAGAGGGGACACGGAGGGAGAAAGTGGAAAGATCCAAGGATAAAGTCAGACAACAGAAACTCATGCAGAGATGAAGGAGGAGTGGAAATAGAGACGGAGGAGAGGATAAGCGGGAGACACGAAGATGAAGCTGAAATGAAAGACAGAGGGAGAAATGGGCATCGCTCTAGAGGACTATGATTTCTCCCGGGACCGAGGGAGGAGATTTACTGTTTTCACATTAAATCAGTCACTTTACAGATATTTAGAAAGCAATGAGATTAAAATGCAGTTAGGTTATCTTATTGGGAGAGACAGATGAAACAGATACAAGAGTGAAAAGAAAATCGAGGGCGAAAGCCGCAATGATGGGACAAAAGAAACTAATCGAAAGAGAGAAAAATGGAAAAGCTCTTTTTGATCCTTCGCAGCGGTCCCAGTCATCTGAGGACTTGATTGAGGACACTCAGAGTAACGTTAGCCCCCCCCCCCCGACCTCCCTGAGCACTTAACAAGGAAATGACTGCCACACTCTGGGTAATTTGCGTCATGGCAACCACTGATGTCAGGGTATCAGCTGTCCTTTAATCAGGCTGCAGGCATCATCCCCACTAATGCCGGGAAATGTGAGAATTTATGTCCACACATCGAGTCATAGAGCAGACACAGCTACAGTGGACATTCCCATGATGACCTCAGTGGAGCAGAGAAAAACAAGAAGAGATTGAATTTCTGTGGCATGTGCATTATGTCAGCGGGTCATTTGTTCTGTAGTTTGCAGAGTAACACAATGACATCTTACCGACCAGGGCCATTCTGTGTGCAGTTTGCAATGCATTCGGTGCTTTATCATCCATTTGACTCTAAATGGGACCATAAGCTACAAAATGATCATGTTGTATTGAAGAAGACTTGAGATTTCAACCATTTGCCCTTTGGAAAATGTTTGTAAGGTGGAATCATCGTCTCATAGACTTTAATTAAACTGTTTTCTGTTGGCATCATTTGAAATCATTTATCATCTGGAAAAACAAAACAGTTTTCCTGGGGAGCTGAGTTTCTCTGTAATATTCTTTTAATGATTAATAATGTATAAATCATACAAAATCTATCTGGTGCAGCATTCCCTATCAATGCCATGTTGAAAATGATTGCCAGCTGGTCTGATCTCCTGCAGTGCTCTCTGTGATTAAGCATCAAGCTGCAGAGACACTGCCGGGGTTCTTCACACCCACAGAGAAACGGCATGAATCACACAAGTGCCGTTATTCAAAGTGACGGTTAAAACCTCTCGGAAGCAGGTCGCTGTTCTTATCGAGGGAAGTTAGTGGCCCTCGTCTTTCTTATTACTTTTCAGAACACGCTGACGTGCCACAGGAAGCAATTGGGGGCTTTCACAAGAAACGTGGTCCTAATTTTGAGAAACCCAAAAATGTTACAAGTAGCACCTTTAATATGCTTTATGAGATCCTGCTTAACACTATTGTTTTTACACAGTAAAGCCGCCCAGTGTGGTTCGGACCTGGACAGACGCCAACGCCACAGCGGCTCCAGAAAGCTGCTGGTTCAGGAAAGTGTGAGTAATGCTCTCACTTCTTCTGGCACTGTGATGTGAAGACGAGCGCGGCAGGTAACCCCCGGCAGCTGATGAAGAAGAGGACCGTGGGGACGGCTGTGGTTTAGGAGGTAGAGCGTGTCCAAAAAGTGCTGTCTATAGAAACACTACTGAAAAGTGTGGTCATCAAGTCTAGAAAAGACCATTTTACCCAAAGACCCTTCACCAGTTGCTGTGGTTGTGGGATACGGAGCCTTGAAGAAGAGTTGCATCTTCAGCAGGATTTCCCCCGAGTAAATAAAGGTTAAAAAGAAACCATCACAATCCCAGAGTTTTCCGCCGCAGCTCTGACTCATCTCTGCCGGGGCCGGTCGTCCACGTCAGCTTGTTGGTGGCTGCAGAGGGGGGGGAGACGGCCGGGTGACAATTCAGCATTTTCAGCTGCTGTGTCCCTCCTCTCCTCCTCCTCCTCCTCCTCCTCGTCCTCATCGTCCTCGTCCTCTGTCCACCTGGTTTTCATTTTTGGCTCAGGCCACATTGTCAAAAATCACTACATCTCCGGGAGTTGATGATCTGTCCCTGCTTCTATATTTAGGCTTCTTCAACTGTTGATCTGTCCCCGAGAGACATTGACACACAGCAGGGGGGGGGGGGGGCAAAGACACCCATCCCAGTCTGTGTCTATCTCCTCTATCTCCCCTGTTTGCTTCTGTCCATTGTGGTGGAGGGGAAGTGGGTTCTGCTGGGTGGCCCATGAGTGTTGGCTACAAACACGAGAGACAGACACACAATTACACTGTCAGGCCGGGGGGGAGAGATCCTCTTCTTGTGCAATATGCGTGTGCATGCAAACTCGTCCATGCTATTGTGTTATTTGTTTAGAAGTGACACAGTTTTAATGAGAAACAGAACTTTTCACACTCAAAATCCAACTGGACCACCAACATTTCACAAATCCCTTTAACCTGATCCTGACTCAGACCTTTGTGATGCTTCACACAGACAAATCCTGAATGTCTGAACTTCCCTGGGAGATCTCCGACTATTGCCAAAACCCCCCCGAGCAGGACGGGGGTCTGGCCCATGAGAAGAAGCGAGCGACTCCAACACGGCTCCCGTGAGAATCTCCGGCGCTCTGCAGAAACGATGTGGCTTTTCAACACGTGACACTCAGACTTTGACCACACTGTGTGGCACCATAACTTTTCAGGAGACAGTCGTGAGGAACACCATGTACGCTCCGCTGCAAGCCTTCGGGGGAACCGTTTAATCACATGGAATCCAGCGGTTGCACAGCTTTTTCGGAATTGAGAAGTTGTCCCACGACACAGATGAAGACTTTGATAAAGTTCCCAAAAACTGTTATTGAAATAATTCAATAAATGGCATAAATGTTGCCTTCCAGCTGTCAAGTGAAACTAAGTGCCTCTGAGCACTGGGATTTACGGTGCCAGGCTCATGTAGTGTTAGTGTTTGCTGCAGCGTGTGAAAATGTATTTTTACTGATAAACTGCTGGAGAGACCAAGTGCACTTAACAGAAAATAGATGCTGCAGCGTTCACCTTTCCAATTTTCACTTCCAGTCAGGGTAAGACAAAGAGGAGCAATTTATATTTTGTGACAAGAAAAAGATTCAGTTGTTTCTCTACTTAGGTTTTTATTTTTGAACACTTTTCCATTTGGCAAAACAGTTTGTTCTCATTTTCACGGCTTGATTTTAATTTTCTTTATACTGATGGTACTGAAGACGAGAAGATCAAAGCAAAACAGAAATATGTAATGATTTCTCCTTCCCCGTCCCTGCGTTTCAGATTATTTTATGGATAGCGGTTGGTGCTGTCTAGTGCTATATCTGTTTCTATATGTGTTTCTATATCTGGTGCTATCTCTCGGTGTGTGCCCAGTCGTCGGGTGTATATTTCTTACCTGTTCCTGGAGCCTGGTTTTGGTGTTGGCAGCGTGGTCCCAGTGGCGTGCTTGGTGTGTTTGGCGTGGACTCCCAGGTCTGGCTCCTCAGCAACTGCAAGCCCATAGCTGGTTCATATCCGGCTGTAAGAGTGATGTTGTCCACGTTCAGGGCGTTTGCAACGGAACATTGATTGGTTGAGCCTCTGGGCCACTGTTACCGATTGAGCTCGGGCTTCTTAGCCTCCGCTGGGCCCTCTGCTCACCGAGTGTTGGGCCTGAGCTTCGTGGTGGCGTCGTCCACGTTACCGATCCCTAACTAGAGCTCTCAAGGTATCAGTCAGATGGTGGTGGGGGTTCATGTGTGGTTTCTAGCATCCAGATTCAGATTTCCCCCTCTTCTGTGTGAGGAGTTGGCTTTCACCAGTGGACCAGTGGACCCATAACATCCTCAGGAGCCTGTTTCAACAACACAATTATCATGAATTTTTTTTCTATTAATCAGAACCTTGTTTTTCAAGTCAAAAAGGTAAATACATGTTTCCACACTGCTGATTTACTCACTATACTCGCTACAGTCTGGAGCAACCGATCATAGGTTGTTTGACTCGTATGTCACTGAAGAATCACCGAAATTAATATTTTGTTATCCTCTGTACCATCTTGTTTTTTTTCCATTATTCCCTCCAAGCAATAACATGTTGGAAGCTGCCTTGCTCTCTGAAGCCGTGTTATTACTGTTGTTCTGGCCGTCAGGGTCAGCGACTTGTCTCACTCAGGTCGTGGAATGAAAAATGTTGTCGAACCTGATCTAAGCCATCATTTGTGTGTCTAACTCTCCATTTTTTTTAGCTCACGACGATTTAACCAGCCGGCCCTAAACAAAGCTCTCCTGTCAGCCTGATCAAACACTGGTAGGAAAACAGAGTGGGTGCTTTTAGGCATTAGAGTCAGGCCGAGACCCAGCACAGTGGACACACACACACACACACACACACACACACACACACACACACACACACACACACACACACACACACACACACACACACACACACACACACACACCAGGTATGCCTCGGCTATGGCTGCATACTTTCAATTCACAACCTACATAATTCACACATGCACCCTCACAGTGGCCTTGGTTTCTCTAATCCTTGTTCCACTGGTGTAAAAATGGCTTCACAGTTTTTTCCAGCAGAATCATCAAGGGGCTCTGAGCTTCAAACCAACCCAGAGCTGTAATTCACAGGGTCTAACAGAACAAACAAAACACTGGAAACTCTTGAACCATTATATTCAGGACCAAAGATGATCAGAAAATATGGATCCACCACAGGCATCACATTCGTTATATATGCATAGGAGGTTATATTTTCACTCTTCTCCGTTTGTTTGTTTGTTTGTTTGTCAGCAGAAAAATGCTCTTTTATTTAATAATCCTTGATTTTTTTAACCATATACCATTATATTTTGATATCGTTTTTGTTTTTTTTACATTTTCAGAAATTTAACAGGAAATAATTCAAGGTTGTTGATGAAACAAATGAGGGATATTTAGCTACGGGACTAATATTTCATGGTGTTCCTGCAATTTGCTGTGGATCAAAATCCAGATCTAGCATTATGTGGTTTCATCTCAGGGAGTGTTAAGTTAAGCAGAGGTATGAACTCTACAGACTGTCATGCTGGTTCATTCGTTTTCTGTCATTTAAGACATTGGTTTATTGTGATATGTCCAAGTTGCATTGTTCGACTAGCTTGTTTAAATGAAGCCTTTCAAACTACACATATTGCATTTCCTTCTTCCTTCTTGCCAAAACCTGGTGCCGTCATTAGCCCTAATAAAACCCAACTGCCAATCGTAAATTCTGAGTTTCAGTTGTGTTTTGTTATTTGCAGCTAATGTAGCCTCGAGCAGCTCCACTCAAGCAGAGATGATGAGTTGTTAAGCACATTTCTTTCTTTCTACCTCCACACCCAAGTCTTTTTGTGTTCTTTAGGCCCAAACATCACATGTTTAGTCTGACTCCTGACACATTGGACCAGTGTCCTGAACTGTGAAATGTACGAGCAGCTGTGAAATAGCAGCTTTTATCAACATTTAATATTGTTATTTAAAACTGTGGCATGTCTGAAAATTATAACCAGAAAGTGGAGTCCCTATCTCTGCAGAGGCAAAACATTTCCCTGAACCAAATCTGGATTATTATCTAGATCAGAACAAAATTGTCCAAGATCTCAACACCATTAATTTGTCAGATTTTGCAATGTTAAGGAAGGGATCTTCATCTGCAGGTTCCACTGAATCTGCACACAAATTAGGACAAGTACTTTTTGTGTAAATAAGCTGATGAAGAAATAATGATTAGCACCATTAGCACGCAATGGAGCACAGCCCTCCTCCAAGGACTCACACATCCAACTTACACTCATGATACCTGTCCCCTAAACATGCCTGCGTTTTCTTTCACCAAGATCCATGAATTATTCCCTGGAAAATAGGTGAAAATATGAAAAAACTAATATAAAATGTACCTCCAATGATAAAGATCCACTCTCAAACTGAATTGGTTCTTTCTTGGTCCATTCCCCATCCTTCCATCCAGTTTTGTGTAAATCTGTTTGGTAGTTCTTGCATAATCCTGCTGAAAGACAAACCAATATACAAAGGTGAAAACATAACATGAAGGTTATAACTTATTCTAACTAAATATTCAAACTTTTTCAAATAAGCCAACGTTTTAAATTTAGATTTTGCTGTTTCGGAAAATGTAGTCCTTTTTTTAGGTAGCTTTGAACACAGTCTTGCTGCAGAAATGATATAAACACAATGTCTGTTTCTACATTTGGACATGAGAGAAATAAAGTTAGAATTCTTTTACATTTTTCTTTATGTCAACAAATCCCAAGAAGCAAGCGACCTACATTATTTCTGTCTGTGGCTCTTAGCTTCATGCCCTTTAGTTTCTTCTGTATATCAGGATAAGTGAATTATTTAAACTCAAAATAATTTAGCTAATTATTGCAGCTAAACACTGATTGATTAAAAAACTCATTGTAATGAAGGATAATGTCATGGGCAACAATGTGGTCGACAACACAGAGGAAGAAGTTGTTTTAATGCTTTGGCTACACAGGAAATTCAACTCTGGTTTTATGATTTACATCGGCTGACTGTAAAAAATACAGAATTTAACCAGACCTGTTCTTTAAGAGACATTGAATAACATCAAACTATGACTCTGACTGTGGCTCCTCTTCAAACTACTGATCCCGCTGCTCTGTCAGATGGAGCAACCCCCCCCCCCCCTTGTGCATTATCATCTGCGGTCAAGGAGATCTCGGCCTGACTCATGTGCTGTGCATGACTCTGGCGCAGCTTATCTCGTGTATTTATCCAGCGCTGATCCACTGTAGCTCTGCCTGGAAGCTGTAGCCTAGTCAGGAATTCAGAGTTGTGACAAGGTTTACGTTGGCCAAACCGCCTGAAACTGGAGCCGAGCGCCGCAATGCAGTCAAATAAATCATCTAAAGAGAGGGATGGCGCAGAGAAAGACAAACAAATAGCTTCAGCTTTTTTTGTTCTATACAAAACACTGTTTCCAGCAACAGTCTTTTTTTGGTAAGAGGCAGCGAGGGTGAAAGAGAGAAAGGTTGAGAAAAGACACGGACGGGCAGAGAGAGATAGGGTTCACAAGCACTAAATACATGTCAGCTCCTTAAGTGAATTAATAGTAAAGGCTTTATTTGAATGAATTCCTCAGTGTCATTATGTGGTTTGGTGGTTTCATTCATAGCCTTAAGCTACACGGCCCCAACGAGTGAGAAAACCAATCCTCTATGTGTCTAAATGATGCTGGAGTTTGTAGGAATAACGGACTGATGGTGTGAGCTGAGGTTAAACGAAGAGAAACTGACAAACACATGAACAAATACAGTTAAGAAGAAAGACATGGGAGGAGATGTGAAACAGGAGAAGGGAACGAGGGAGTAAGGAGAGATTTAGATGTTGTTGTAGCAGTTAGTGTGTCCACCAGACATTCAGAAAACCAGGGAGTGAGAGCTGATGTACGGGCTGAGGGAGGGAGAGATAGGAGAGGGAAGTGACATGAGGAAGAAGAGGAAAGGTGCAGACAGACAGATAGAAGGAGAGGAAGGAGTGAATAATTGTGAATGGCACAGCCGAACCCGGGAGACTGCTGTAACAACAGCAGGTCTGATTGGAGCAAATTGCTCCTCTCTTTTTCAATCAGTTTCAGGATGAATGAATCTGCTCCCTCGGGTCTCCTGCCACCAGGAGGACTCAACACAGGATTCAAACTAAAACGCTCCCCACTCATCAAATGTTGTCAACGTGTTGATGTGCAACAACTGCTGATTGTTTCTGTGAAGCTGTTCAGTGGGAAACAATGTGTGGCAGGAACATGGGTTCAACATGATGGAACTTTGCATGACGTGATGAATAATACTTTGAAATTTAAGTTTGTACACGTTTTATCATCTCTGCACAGCCATACACTGCACACAGCAAACTGATCAAAGTCATTCTGGTTCAGCAGCTGGGTCCTGCAGTACTCGCCATATTTCCTAAAAAGTCAAACTACAAAAGCAAAAACTTTTTCCCGAAAGGTTCCTTCTGTCATTTTGGGAAGTTGTAATCAAAAGTGTTAATTTTTCAAATGATTCAAGCTTTGATTAGTTAATTGCTGCTATAACAACGAGGTGAAACATCATGATTGACAGTTGAGACTCACTCACGATTGGTTGAGATGGCAGCTCCAACCCCCGCCCGCTAGTGTGTGGACTCCGGTTTCAAACGATGTTATCGCCACAAGGTGGCAGCGTTTGTATCCGAGATATTCTGGCTTCATTTCTGGAAAATGGGAGGAAGAGGAGAGGTGTCATCTCTCTTTATACACAGTCTATGGCTGGGCCCAGAAAACAAAAGCTAACATACTAAAAAAACAACGCTTAAATTAAAATATCATCGTTTTTATCTATTCATTCATTTATTGCATTTAAAGGTTGGCTGTAGTTTGGCAGCTGAATAAATCCTCAGTGTTGGAACCTCCTTGATTGGACCATCAACAAGCGCTTTCAAAATATTCCCTGCCGGCATCAGTCAGGATACACAGTGGATTCCTAACAAGCCTTATTCTCTGTCATGACATCTCCTTCGTGCCTGGAGGCAACACTGTGCAGCACTGTCCAGTTATTCTACGTCACTGTTTAAACAAAGGCTGATTTTCTCCCAAACATCTGCAGATGAAGGTCCGGAGAGACGGGGAGAGATACCTCAGCTGCTCCCAAACATTATTGTTCACTCGACACCCAATTTAGAAGAGATTTAACTTCCTCACACTGATATAATCCGACCACATGTGTGCTTGACCCATTTAAATAAAGCAAGAGGAGCAGTGAGCGGGTGATCTCAGGCCACGAGTGGATACACAGTGATGTGGAATACATCCTCCAGGATCTGATCTGAAACAACTGCAAACGTTTAGTCTTAAAAGAGATGATTTGATTTTCTTAATGCTTTATTCACCAATTTAAACTTGATGACAATAAAAGATAAGAATGCTTGTAATTCGTCTGCCCTACAGAGACTACATGTGTCCTGCTGTCCTGATTATATAATTGAGATTAAACTCACAATCACAGGCTCACAGAGAGAATGCTCCTCCTCCGTGTTCTACTCAAGTTTTATTTCAGTTTCCATTTGACTCTCGTCTCCTTAGGTATCTTTTCTTTCAACTAAAAACACTTCCTTGGTTTTCTCTTGTGTATTTCTCTTTTCTCACAGGTTTCTTTCATGCTTACACACACACTCTTGTATCATGAGACCTCCACATCACTGCTTTCTTTCTCCTTCAACCCTCTGACAGGCAGACATTAGAGGTTGGCTCACCTCCTGATCCCTGATTGGCTCGTTTCAAGACCCTCCTGACAAATGGGAATTACAGCACCACAGTCTTTATCTCACACGTTCATCCTGCGCTTTTACAAGATTACCGGGACGCCAAGGAGGTATTCACAACTATTTATTCTAGGCTCTGTTGCGTTGAGTCAAACCGCAGTACTGTACTAGAGCTGGTATTTCATGAAATTTTTTTTAACTGTAGCTGCTCATGATATATATGAAAAGCTCAGCCAAGGCTGAACCATCCTACACATAGTTTTGCATTTCTTCTAGGATATATATAAAAGTAAAGAGGATATGGTCTGATAACCTAGAATGATTTATTTGCCATAAAACACAGTTAAAGAGTGAAAAATGTAATCGTGGATCCGCCTCTTAATCAGTATCCACAGTAACATTTTGTTGGCTCTTCCCTCTACCTAGGTCCGATGCTTCCACCAAGTTTGACAGAAATTGGTTCAGAAGTTTTTGCAAAATCCTGCTAACAAATAAACCATCCAGCAGACATAGCACAGCAATATTCAGCCCAATAAAAGAATATCTGTTATTTTACCTGTAGTGAATTTTTTACTGACCAAATCATTTATGTAAACATTCATTTCCTAGTATCTCGCTCCTGCTATACTTGCTTTTTTATTCCACATGTTTTATTGTTTTGTCTTTGGTAATCGTCAGCTCGTCTCCACATCTTCAAGTTCAGCGTTCCAGGACTTTTTTGATGATTTTAATTCCTCTGCAAACTCTTGGACTGACTTTGAACCAAGGACCAAGATTTTGAGCCTGATCTGGCTTCAGCATCTGCATGTGAGTCCTTTGCCTCTGATCAGTGTGATAAAGATCCTCAGTAAAGACTCTACCAGAGTGTGTGTGTGTGTGTGTGTGTGTGTGTGTGTGTGTGTGTGTGTGTGTGTGTGTGTGTGTGCGCAGTTTCAGTCATGTATTTTTTTTCTCCCCGTCTGTTCCGACATTGGTACCAGACCACAATGGACACAATCTGGGGCAGAAAAAAACCTGGTCTTAAACTTTATACATTCTACTCAATTAAATGTCATTACATGTGTGTAAGCAGTAAAAGTTAATAGAAAGTGTGATAAACTCCGTGTGCAGTGCTGCGCTGACCGAGCTCCCACTGCTGTAAACTCAAGTCGAGGTCGTGATTTGCAGGCAGCGCTCTGAAGGAATGTGGATGTGAGTTAAGACTCTGAACCAGTAAAAAAAACATGACTGATCTTTATTCTTATAGAAACTGATTAATAATCTATTCATCAAACTCATTGTGGACTTAAGTCACTGGCTGAGAAAATAATTACACAGTCCTCTGCCTCACATGGGAACATTTCTTACCATTACAGAATTAAAACACTCGTTTACCTGTCTTGCATTGGAGCAGCATATGTTATACAGTATGTTTATGTTTAATTGTCATGTTAGAATAATATGCTCATAACAAATAAAACCACATAGGTTTCTGTGCCTCCTCTGTCAAACGACTGCAAGTTAAGCAAAGTTCAGGTAGATGAGTGATTTCTTCCACAGACGTTGTGTTAAAATCAGTGTTTCAGCCGAGGTGGAAGTGAGGCTTACAGGAGCTGCAGCCTATACGCTGTCGCAGGAGGAACCAGAGGGCATTTCTTTCTTTCTCTCTTTTCTTAGCTTTCTTTTCACGCTTTTTCTCCTCCTAACTCAAACCATTCCGCCTCGGCTGCCGGCTACCAGAGAACAGAGGTCGTTAATTGTGCTATAGATTGTAGGAACTCACTGCGCACATGCACAGATGGAAGAACGGGAGCACATACAGGAGTGCATGTAACGGCCCCCCCTCCAACATACACACACACACACACACACACACACACACACACACACACACACACACACACACACACACACACACACACACACACACACACACACACACACACACACACACACACACACACACACACACACACACACACACACACAGTAGAATGATAGTAATTGAAATCCTAAGTGTTGGGTATCCAGGAGCGAAAGCAGGAAGAAAGTCTTAAAATGCAGCTCTCCTGAGCATTCTAAAACACTTTTAATGACTTTTATTTTGCATGTGTGTGTGTGTGTATGTGTGTGTGTGTGTGTGTTTGTGTGTGTGTGTACTTTAAGACATGGATGCACTCTTTTATTCTATTTTCCTATTCAATGTGCTTTGGCATTGCAGAGTGCCCATGACACCATTTGGTTGTAAAGTAATGTAAGAAAGGGCCTTGGATTTGTTTGAGGGCAAAAGAGAATGTGTCCCTGAGGATCCTGGGATCGACGGAGGAGGTTGGCAGAGCGGCTGGATTACAGAGCCGCCGCACAGACCTCATTCTCAGGCGCAAAATCATTCTGAAAACAAATGATGTAGCAACATTTTGCAATTCATGAACCCACAAGCTTATGACTACAGCCTGAAGGAAGTGGCTCAGAGTTCATTTATTACAATACGAGGAATATGTTTTTTTTGTTCTGCCTTATGCCATCTCGTTCCAGTTTCCATCAGGAGAAGAAAAACTTTTCTCTGTTTCTCCAAAACCACAACAACACATAAAGGTTTCTTTCTGTGCACCACACCGAGGTAACTTGATCACATCTACATATACATGTCCGCGTGTAAATACAGGCATGTAAGGACACTCACACCGAACTCGGCCTCACGATTTCCCAGATTTGCAGTTTCTCACTCGCAAACTCAGCGGGCTCCGACGCTGGAGCTCCACCAATCACAGCCAACACGTCCGAGCTCTCGCAGGGAAACACAGCCAATTAGAGAGAGCAGTAATGTGGCCCATATGAGCCAGGGGCTACTGGGTAGTCCCAGCAGGTGTCGTGTTGATTATGATCTGACACTTTGGTTGGCTGCTAACTAGAAGCATGGCTGACACAGAGGAGGAAGTTAAAAAGGGGAAAGAAAACTCCCGATGTGATGCGTCGGAGGAACCCAAGCTAATGACATCTCATCTTTCATTTGGTAGGATTTGGGACCACCCAGGGTTTTGCAGCCTTGTAAACAAAGTCCGACTTTAACACATGTTGTTCTTACACAAACAAAAGTTGTGTCTCTCAAAAACTTTACAATTTGCATGAGTTTTTTTACCGAGCAACTAAGGGTTAAAGGGTCCCATCCTGCTGTGGATGTAGCGTCTGGGATCTGATCACACAGATCTGTTTCTACATCCCACTCGGGCCGGTGATGTCTCACATTCATCTCCTGTGGCTGCTTTTAATTAAATGTGTCTCCGCATCGCTCCGCCCTTCGCCGTCGATCACGTTTTATGTCCGACGCTGAGTTTAGAAGCGCCGCTCTCTCGGCTCTTTATGGAGGAGAAAACAAATGTCTGCTATCACTCCCACGCAGCCGCAGCGATAACACACGTCGCTCTGGAGTATACTTGCAAGAATATGAATCTGTGTTTTTTTCTCTTCCCCTCACATGGTTTTTCTAAATGCGCTTTCTATTATTCACGAGGCAGAAATAATATGTTCCTACCCGGTGGGTTTTGCCACACATGTAACAGAGAAATAATGAGTTTTTGTTTAGATACTGTTTTTAATATTTCTCCCCACACTGGTGCGGATGTGTGCGAGGATTTTTTTTACTTAAGGCAATCTGTCCTCGCCTTTTATTTTCACTTCATGTGAACACATTCACTCAGGCATTGCCATTAAAATAAGAATAAAACAGGTCAGTGTAACTTTTTAAGATGGAGATGCAGATGTTTTAAATGTGAGAAGGTCAAAAAACACATTTTAATGAAATAAAAGTCTTAAAATGACATGTAAATAAGACAACTGATGGATCAACAGTTTCTCACAAGGATTCTAAAATACTGCTGTGAAGTGGCTGTAAATCCTGTAAAGACAGTTCTGCATAATTAGAACCTGAGGAGCAGTGCAACCATTTCAAAAATATGATAATCTAATTCTTGCCACATGTAAGATTCAAAGATTGATGAAGCTTTTAGACGTAAATTCCAGCCCACAGCGAGTGAAACATGGAGAACATCTGAAGTTTGTGATGCAGTAAACACACAAGAATAATTGATGATTCTGGGAATGTGTCTCGGCTCGCCAGCCGAACCTTCCTGGAGTATTCATGCTAAGCTTAGCTAACCGGTGTGGCTGCAAATCTACAGGACGGACATGAGAGAGTCATCGATCATCACAACTAACTTTTGGCAGAAAAAAGTGAAACAATTCCTTATATTAAACAAATGCATTTTATGTAAATGTTCTCGTTTTACTGGTGCGTGAAAAGAAGAAACAAATCTTATTCTTTTCTATGATTGGAATATTTGGACGGTGTCAGCCTTGTCTCTCTGTCCTCAGCTGTTTTTGTGGCTGAATTTCTTTAACTTTGTCAGGAAACTGAAAGATTTTGGTCGTCCTCTATTGACCCTAATTTACACATTATCAGTCAATCTTATTGAATTAACCACTAAGCACGTTTATGTCCCCTGTGTTAATCTGATACTTTTGGGTATGGAAATACAAAAATAAATGACGACCTGCTGCATTGTCCTTAAATACCTTTAAAACGATTTGTCTCTAACAAAACCCATATGACACCAAGTGTAAATGAGCATGTATTCAATATGTATGCATGTGTTGGTGGAGTTTTAAAATGTGAGAAAACCGTATTTTCATTTTTCTGGTTTCTGGTCTTTTTATTTTTTATCTTCACAGTGAAGAGTGATTTTTCATTTTAAACTTTAATTGTTGCTGAAACCTAAATCCTGAGCACATGTTTGATTTATCATCTTTAACCATCACTAGAATATGTTGTGTCTATGTGGAGTTTTAATGTTAAAAAAAGAAGAAAAACACAAACAAGCTCCAGTTATGTGTCATTTCCTCCTCAACGGTGGCCCTTGAAGATCCAATACATTGAAAATAGCTCTTATCGCTAACCAAGGCCATATGATGCCACAGGGGGGGTGGGGAGGGGGGGTACATTTCTGCTGCCTGGTGGTTGCATCTGAGGGAAGTTTGTTAAAGTCATCTATCCATGACATGACAGTCGGACCTCTAGCTGTGGTGGAAATCAAACACCCCCATCTTATCTCTACCCAAAGAGCCCTCTCGTAAACTCCTGGCTTTGATCCTGGTCGGTCTGAAGGAAAGGTAGAGGAGGGAGCTGAGGTGAATCGGAGGATGAGGGTAGCTTCGGATAAAAAGAAAAGTGCAACTGTAACGTTTACACAATACAAACAGAGAATTGCCCATGTTTATTATTCACTACAGCAGGTTTGGACTGTCCCAGTGTCGGACATTAAGAGTCGTCCGTCCCACAGAGATATGAAGACACTTGACACTAAACCTAAAACCACACAGTCATTCAAAATCACTCTGTTTCTGACTAACAGTTAATTCCCTGGAATGTAAAGGTTAAAGTCTGAGGCTCAATATGTATGAGACATTTACTCCATTCACAACCAATTATAACGGCCCAAGATTCTCAACTGCATTTACTAATAAATCTAAAACCAGTTTCCTCTTACTTTTAAACACACAAGCTAAAAACAAAAGAGATGATTCTAGCTTCGTTTTGCTCAGTTTTTTACTGTCGCTGAGTATTTTTCTTATTCTGCGAGTAACTGTCTGAAAACTTTCTGTATACTTCATGGTACATTAACTGTTTTGTGGCGAGTGGTCATGGGATGAGAAGAACAACACCCTCTGCAGTGTCCCATGGAAAATATGCATGTCTGCTGGTGTGGAAGATAAAACATGATATGTCATGGAAAAAACTCTTCTTCACCTCCTCCTCATCCATTATTTTGATACAATATTTGACATCTCTATGCTCAGTGGGTTTGTTGTTTTGTTGTAAGTTTATAAATCAAAATCTACTTTGGAAGTGTGTCAATCACCAAATTCAAATGAAAACTGCCTTGATTGGATTCATCTACAAAAACCTTTATTTCCTATATCACGTGACCATTTCCCACATTGTTAGACTTCCTCTGCCTTGTACATGACCTTAAAGTTCATGCCTAAAGTTTATACCGCAGGGTTTCTTGGGTAAACTTGTGGTTTTCAATCCCAGGGGACATCGATTAATGACATCATCAGTTTTCTTTTTTCATATATTAGTTCTATTAGTTGTACAGATATCTGTGAAAATGAATGAAAATCTGTGGAGGGCCCTTTTTAAAAGCCCTACAAGCAAGGCCTAGGAATGGCTGCAGTCTGTAAATTCTAAATTAAGTGGCACTTCAGGGTCTGGTTTCCCAAACAGAATAGGCCTTCAGTGTATAGCTGTGTGGCAAGAGTAAGTATTCTCTGATTTAGCTAAGTGGAATGTGAAATAATACTGAAGAAATAACTGTTCTTCATTTTTATTGGGGAGCTGCAGGGCTTCCCTCATCCTCCTCTGATGGTTCCCCAGGCTCCACTCCGGCAGCGGCCGCGACACGAGGATGAAACACGTCCACCAGATGTGGCAGCGACTCACTTGAGTGGCAGCGTCGTCCGCGGCGACGGAGCTGACGGCCACGCAGAGGTCACTGCTTTGTGTTAGGTTATCAACACACTGAGTGGGGCTGATCCTTGTGTTCTGGCAGGATCCTGAGACTACCACTGTAACTGAATACAGGTGGGATTCCAGCACAGAAACATGTGACAGCAAGATAAACACGCGCTTAAATATAAAAATGTGGAACTTAGGGTGAAGTGGCATTTAAAACACACACACACACACACACACACACACACACACACACACACACACACACACGTACCTCTGCTCTCACCCCACATCTGAAAGTAATTCTCGATCTGTGTGTGTGTGTGTGTGTGTGTGTGTGTGTGTGTGTGTGTGTGTGTGTGTGTGTGCGGTGGGAGGCCTGCCGGATTCCAGGGCGACCCCCCTCGCCAGGATGGAGGAGGAAAGGGGGGGGGGTCGGCGGTAGCGGCGGCGCTGGTGGTTGGGAGGGTGGAGGTAGGTAAGCGTTTTGGGAAACATGGAGGGAACAGCAATTAAAATCCCCTTCTCTCCGTCCTTTTGATGGAATTCCCGGCGGAGTCGACTCAAAGCAGAATTAATCACCAGCCCTCATCCCCCTGAAACCTACATCCCTCACTCCCTCTTTTCTTTTCCCCCTCTTCCCGCTCCTTCTCTCTCTCTCTCTTTCTTTCTTTACAAGTGTGTGTCATTTCCTCATTAATATCCTGGGAAAGGAAATCGAGGGCCCGGGCAAAGCAATGTAAACTATTTTTTTTTCTTCTCCCTCGTCTTTGCCCTAAGCTTCGATAATTCTAACTAATGTTTGGTTGAAAGCGTAGAAGACGTCGGCGCTCTCTGCTCACCTCAGTCAACTAATCCACGGATTATTGCTCAACCTGATAGACATTCACAGAAAAGTCAACTGTGATTTCAAACTTGACAGTGTGTGCGTGTCGGTGTGCGTGTGTGTGACAGTGACTTGTGTGTTTGCACATGGGCACGGGCCAACCCTCTGACTCTTTCCCCTGCAGCCAAATGGCCTTGTTATCAATGCAAGCCATGCATTGTATTACAACCTGTAATTTAGTTTACATTGTGCTTGGGAAAGCAGTAAATTACTTTTGGTTTCTGCTCAGAATGAATCGCCCGTCGCTCCACAGTTGAGACAAATGTCTTTGCTTTTGCTTCTCCAGGCAGATTTTTTTGCTAACAGTGGTCGGCAACATATAATTTCATCCCAAACTCCTGGCTTTTAAAAGCAAAGTTCAGTGAAATCTAATAAGCCATTTTCAAAAAGGGATTTTGTCAAATGAATGCTCCTCATTCTGTTTTCCCCACTGGCCTCTTGGATAACGTCTTTGCCCTCTGCCCCCTTTCACACTCGCTCCTCTCCATCTGTCTTTCACTCTCCTTCTCTAAAAGCAACATCCCAACAACCCTCAGGAAAACACTGCGTGGATGTGCATGCGTTTCATCACTTCCATTAATTGGACGTGTGACTCACAGACTTCTATTGATGTTTAATGGTATCAGTCATCTCCTTCTGGCACGAGAAGAAGAGGCCGCTATTACGCAGCTTTAGTTTCTTAATAACTTGCACATTGAGAAAAAAACATTTTCATTCCGGGAACACGAGGATGTTTTACACATACGTTCATTAATCACGATCGTTGACGTTCGGCGCTTATCTTTTAACACGCACGCTCTGATAGATTCTACACTGTTCTCAAATCTCTGGAGAATTTCTTATTAATGCAGGTATAAACTCCAGCGAACACTCGATAGAGAGTTTTTTGGCAGAGAAGCTTTCCGTGGAGTTTTCCCAGTCGTGCATGAATCATTGAACCGATAATTTTCTGGAAGTGAGATTCAGAGATGAAACTATCAACATCCCTCAATACAGACAAGTCCTTCCTTCCTGTGACCCCTCGTTAAGAAGGGAGGAATCCAAGTGTGGGTGTGTGGGTGTGTGTGTGTGTGTGTGTGTGTGTGTGGGAGACTAATTCAACCTGTCCAACATTATCTATTAGATAAGGAGCAGATAAAAGTCCAGTCACTCCACTCACAGCTATTTTCTGTAGATGTTATAGATAAATAATAATTTCATAGTCGCACATTTACCCAAAAAACATTCCAATCATAATTTTGATTGATTTTCTGGTCTCTCCACACTGTCCCTATCAAGTAAAGACACAAAAAGGCCACAAGAAATATACTTAAGAAGATATATTTATTAAAATATAGATTAAATTATATTATGAGCCCCCCCCCCAAGAAAGTTTCAGACCGAATAAAAAAAATCATCTGTGGTTGTATGCAGAGAGTTTGAATAGATATTTCCTGGCTGCTTCAGAAACAGCTGCCTCACTTCTAACAGTTCATCGAGCCTGTGTATGCAATCCTATGATAAAGTAGGAGCGAGGATTAAACTGAATACGTCATTAAACATGAGCAGCAATGACAAGAGTTCAATGTTTCGTCAGAACTTTGATATTTGGGAAAATATAAACTTGCAAATATCATCATCATGTATTTATTTAAAACCTCGAGAGACACGTTTATGAAAATAGACTGAGAGTCTGTCTTTCATCTATTACATCTATGTGATCAACATTCATTTTCCTTGTGGATGGTTGGATGGATAGTAAAACAGATAGATAGATGTGGATCCTGGATTCAAAAGGCATCAGCTGAGCCACAGAGAGACACGTTGGAAGAGACATGAAGAGACAAATCAATGAGACTCATGAAGGAGCGACACTGAGCTGAGCTGAAAAGCCGGACACCTGCGGAGACTGATGGGACTTTAAGTTGACTTTCTGTGAGTTTATTTTTGAAGTAATAAAGTTTGCTGTAAAGCATCAGTTTTGTCTCCTGGCTGTGTGTGGGAGACCCCGGTGGCATAGTTTATTTCCACACATTGATATTGCATATTAATTTATTCTTCTACTGATTTATATTGTTTTGACTGTACTTTTAACCACTGTAACCAATTTATTTAACGACTCTTATCTTGTTGTTGTTATGGATGCTGCTCTCGCTGTCACTCATGTGCCCACGTTCAGTCTGGAAATGTTTGAGAGTTTTCTGTACATCTCCCCTTTGTTTACTTCTGTTCTACTTTCCTCATAAACTCACTCATCCTCTCATTCTGCTGTTTTCTGTTTTGAGAATCTGTAAAAACTTGCACTTCTTTGTGCTGCAAACCACTAAAATACAACTTTAGCTCATTCTAACAATAAAAAATAAGTAAAGACGACGCCTGCAGGTCCTGTAAATCTTCCAGCATGAACCATCCCTGTTTATTCAGATTAACAACCATGCACAAGTGTCTATTGAGGCAGATCCCACATATTTACAAGACTGCAGGTTTGACCCTTGGCACAAGACTTTCTCTCTCCTCCTTATTGCTTGTCTGTATCCGCTGTGAAATGAAACTAAATCCTTTAAAGAGGAACAACAAATTATTATGGAGGAGTGTTGCCGTATCCAAACGCTCTCAAACTGCTTCCAATCCCTTAAACCTCCTGTCGTGAGGTCTTCTCTGAGATCTGCCTCACCTGCTGCCTCAATTGTCTCTCATTTATTTTCTCAACTTGGGCTCTATCCTTCTCATCCTTCCATCCATCCTTCAATCCTCCAATCCTCTCAGAAGCCTCTTTTCTTTATTCTTTCCTGATGCTTCTGTACTTTCAGCTTCATTTCTGCTTCATACGATCTCTGCTACCCCTCATTCAATCTTCTTTATCCCCTCCTCTTCACTTTTTCCATCCCTCCCTCCACGCTTCCAATCCCACCTTAGTCTTTCCACCGCTGGCGTTCAATCCCATTCATCCCCTTGTTTTATCCTCAGGAAGCCGTCTCCCCCCCACCATTCGGACGCTCTGTCCCTTTTCTTCCTTTCTTTTTGAATCTGTCTCTCTATCAAGTCAAGTTTACTTCTAAAGCTTCAACATATTTACATCCATCCATCCGCCCATCCTCCTCTCAATCTCTCCATCCACTCATTCATCCACGTCTCCACATTGTTTCACACTAAATATTTCCCTGCCTCAATGAGTGCAGGTGCTTTCCATTACATCCGCATACACACACACACACACACACACACACACACACACACACACACACACACACACACACACACACACACAAACAGTGCACGCACGCACACAACTTTTGAACTGCGGGGCTTCATCGGATCCAAACCGCAGGAAGGGAGATGGCTGATCAGAGATAAGCTAGCAGCATGGAGCCGAGCATGTTCATGTGTGTGTGTGTGTGTGTGTGTGTGTGTCTTAGCGGGAGCTTGACTCTGGGTGAGTTGGTGTTGCTTGTTACCAGCGGGCCGGGGACTTTGATGTTAGGGCTTCAGTGTCCCGGACTCACTGGAGTTAAAAACGGTGGAAATTACAGCGCAGCTACACTTGTTTCATCAAAGCTCCGTCTGGCTCGTGTTTTGAAAAGAGAAACTGAGACGGAGCTGAAGGTTTAGACGGACTGATAAGCCCGATATAATGTAAACCCTCTGTGATTTGATTTGTGCTTTTTTAGCAAAAGCTGCACCAATTGGTGTCTCCAGTGAAAGGCATGCGTTTATGTCTAGTGTTGGTAATTTAATTCATTACCTCGGCCAAGGAGGTTATGTTTTCACCCCAGTCCAGTGGTGGGGTTTTTAGTTTGTTTGTCAGCAGGAATATGGCAAAATGGATTTCCACAAAACTCGGGTTGAAGGAGGTGACATGGGCCAAGAAAAAACAAGTTGAATTTTGTCATGGATCTAGACAGAGGAGCAGATCAAGGAATTCCCTTTCTTTAAAGACATATGTGACATATGCTGAGAAATAGCATATTTGTATAGTTTAGGTACAACAATGTAATATTCCAACAGCATGTCATCTCTCTGTATTGTTTTCTGTTCTCATACTTCAACAGGTTAAAGTGTGAAATCAGTAGATGACTCTGAAGAATATATTTCAAGTTAAATCTCACAGGAATCTAGTTGAGTTTATAAATCTTATCTGTGACAAAGCTCTGTCTCATCTGAGTCCCTGGACAGGATCTTGATCATTCATCATGTCGACGTGTCCCGAGACCAAGAGACTCATTTGCTCCTCACACACGGAGGAGCTTCTTGCCTGATGACTCAACTGTTATCTGTGTGTGGGCATGCTGACAGACACACAGTGAATCATCTTTGAATAAAAGCCTAAATCAGCACTGAATGACCGAGCATGACAAGAAAAAAGAGTTTGCTAAGTTTGTTGTTTGACTAATTCAGGATCAGCAGATACGTGCAGGAATCTGGGATGTTCATATTTGGTGTGAATCAGCCTAATAAATGTCTGCTGCAGCAGAAACAGACCCTGGAACCGCCTCATTTTATCCTGCAGGACTTACTGGTGGGGGGGTGGTCACAGCCGAACAAGGGTCATACATTTCTTCATTTCCCTTTCCTGGATCTCCGTCCCTCGCCCGACTGTTTCTGCTTGAGGTTTGGCAGTCAGCGGTGGGATTCAAACTGATAACTCTCTGTTTTCACTCTCTCCTCTGACCAGAGGGCAGCTCTGGAGTTTCCCCCCCCGTTATTTTCCTTCTGTCAATCACAACACAACCCGTTCCCTGTGTAAACCTGAGCGTTTTTATTTCCTCCTGTTACATTATTCTTTCTTCTTCTCTCCAGACTTGTGTATCTCTGTTATCTGAGCTGCTTCTTTTAATATGAAGTTAGCACTTTGTTTATAGTTGGTACTATATGATTTAATCCATAAAACACTAGATACCTTCAGTTGTTAAGTTTAACATAAAGAAACATACATCCCAAGCTGTATAAATTAATACATCTTAATTATACTCAGTAATCAACAAAGACAATTATCCTGGTCCCTGACGACATTAATAAAATTAGGGAGCTCAGTTGCATGCATTAATTTAGCCTTACACATAATCACACAAAGAGAATGGCACTCAGTAGGGCACATACCTTTGCCAAGGCCCAACAGTGCCCTTAAATCCAATCAAACCCCAACAAATTGCACACGCTAATAGATATCAGTTCCCTTAATGGTCCATCCTTTCTTCCGTAATCTAATCTGCTTCTCGTTTTTAGGTTGCTGGGGAGCCAATCCCAGCAGACAGCAGGGGACTCACTAGACAGGTCGCCAACATCAAGAGACAAACAACCAGTCATGCCCAGATTCACACGTACGGTCAATTCTCTAATTCACCTAACTTCACTCTGCATGTCTTTGGACTGTGGGAGGAAGCTGAAGTACCTGGAGTAAACCCATGTCATCACAGAGAGACTCTGGCCAAACCAGGAACCTTTCTTCAGAATAAGAATCAGAATTCTTTTAATTGCCAAGTATATTTGCACATACAGGAAATTGCCTTGGTGTGGAATCCACTCCAAAACCTAATGGTCCAAACCCCACCCTTCCACCAAGTTTTGATAAAATATGTATAAAGGGTTTTTGTGTAATCCAGTTAAACATCAATGAAAACGTAAGTAAACATACTCAAAACAGGGTGTTGACAAAAGACTTCCTTAATCTCTTGAAGTAATTTTCTATCTTTTCAGCATGTTTATCTAATCACATCCTATTTTTGTTTGCATGTCACTTATTATGGACCACAAAGCCACTGCCAACAGTTACAATGGAAACACAAAGTCTATTTTGGTTATATGCAACAAACATACACACACATCCTCACACACATGTATGTACATGCATTCCGGTATGCACGTTTCATACCGGGCTGAAAAAGCTGCATGTTTGTAATCATATCTTCATAAATGGAGCAGATAGCATCACGGGCAGAGAACTGGGGGTGGAAATGAGACGCTGACAGGCTAAAAGCATTACCATGGATCCTGTAACACACACCCATACACACACACACACAAGCACACACACACACACCTGTGATGGTATTCCCCTGGTGGATCAGGTAACATGCTGTAAATTAGCCAGTGATCCATGCTGGCAGTTAAACAGGGTAAAGTCAGCTCAGATTTGTGTCAAAGCATTTAACAAGTGTCCAGTTTCATTAGAGTCTCTTCTGCACCAAACCAATGCTTCTAATTTGATATAATTTTGATACTGGATTCAAATTTTAAAATGAAATCATGTGTGTACATTGTGCAACGTCCCCCTTCATCAGTTTTTCCATATGCTATTATCTTTATTAGATTAAGATCCAATGAATTTTCCAATGATATCAGATTGATATTAAAACCAAACTAAACACTTTGGCAGTGATTTAATAATATATATATATATATATTCACATAATTTTAGTTAAGTTAAAACAGAACACACACGTACTGGCACAGTTTCTATATCCAGCGGCGTTTTACGTCTGTTTTGATTGGCCTTCAGAGCAGAGTCAGCCGGAATTGGAGGTGGCGAAGAGGAATGTGTGCACGTCATACACACACACACACCAATTTATTTTTGCATCCCTTTCATATCTCTAAAAACACACACACCAGCAGGTCTCAAAAACAGAGCCCGTCTTTCTCTTTCCCAGTGACACACTCACGTAGGCTAAAACACATCTGTTAACTTCACTTTCATATCTTAAACTAATACACACACATGTACACACACACACACACACACCCACACACACACACTGCGTTACCCACACATTCACAGAACCGGGCGGCGAGCAGGAATGTGTTGTTGTTACGGTGGAGCTGTGGAGCAGCTCAGTACTCAGCACCTCCACACCGATAACACCGCAGCTATCTGATGGACAAGAATGTGTGACAGACAGAGAGGGAAGTGCAGAGATGGATGGAGGGAGCGACTGAGAGAAAGTAGAGGGAGACATGGAGTGAAAGAGCAGGACGGGATAGAGGGATGAAAGATTTCCCACTCTGAACTCGTGAACCGCTCCACTGTAAAGTCAGCACTTTCCCTGTTCATACACCCAGCTACTGTGTGAGGGAGGTTTGTGTGTCTACGAGGAAAATGTTGAAGTGCTATTGTTTGCTTTTTAAATAGTGACTGAAGAGTCGAGTTAGTTCATAGTTCCCTCGTCTCACAGTTCTGATATATTTGAAAACTTCTCCGACAATGAAGAGGTTATGTTTGTCAGCTGGTTGGTCAGTTGGTTGGTTGGTTAGTTAATTGGCTGGCTGGTTGGTTGGTTGGTCAGTTGGTGGGTCAGCTGGTTAGTTGGCTGGTTGGTTGGTTGGTCAGTTGGTGGGTCAGCTGGTTGGTTGGTTGGTTGGTTGGTTGGTCCGTTCAGTTGGTCAGCTGGTTGGTTGGTTGGTTGGTTGGTTGGTTGGTTGGTTGGTTGGTCAGTTGGTGGGTCAGTCGGTCGGTCTGCTGGTTGGACGGTTGGTTGGTTGGTTGGTTGGTTGGGTGGTTTGTCAGTCGGTCGGTCTGTCTGTCAGCTGGTTGGTTGGTTGGTTGGTTAGTTGGTGGGTCAGTCGTTCGGTCTGCTGGTTGGACGGTTAGTTGGTTGGTTGGTCACTTGGTGGGTCAGCTGGTTGGTTGGTTGGTTGGTTGGTCCATTCGGTTGGTCAGCTGGTTGGTTGGTTGGTTGGTTGGTTGGTCAGTTGGTGGGTCAGTCAGTCGGTCTGCTGGTTGGACGGTTTGTTGGTTGGTTGGTTGGTTGGGTGGTTGGTTGGTTGGGTGGTTGGTCAGTCGGTCGGTCGGTCGGTCTGTCTGTCAGCTGGTTGGTTGGTTGGTCAGTAGGATTACTAAAACTACTGAATGGGTTTTGGTGGAAGAATGGGACATGGGCCAAGACAGGTTCCATTAAATCTTGGCATGGCTTTTGAACAAAGGTGCAAATTCGGGAATTTATTTCAATCCCATTCTTATAGTTTATGACAATTGCACATATTTCTTAGGGAATTATTATTATATTATCAGGACAGAATCTAAGTGTGGAATGGGGAGAGAGATGGAAGACATGCAGCAAAGGGCTGGGTCATAAACGACGGGGCTCCCCAGCTATTAGGCGTCCCAGAGCTCTGGTGGATTTCAATGTGGTTTCATGGGAGGACTGCTGGGTCTTGTTGGAGGTTTGAGTTCTTGTCAGTTCATGGTGTCGACAACTCTTCATGAAAACTTCTTTTCTCTTCTACAAAACGGGCAAACGGCCCATTAAATCAGATTCCTTTTGTATAAATCTGGGCTTTGGGGACTTTTACTCTCAATCATGTTGCACAAGAAGATACTTGGAAGTATCCTGAGGGGGAAATTACTAAACCCTCGTTGCTGAAACATCGATTCTCCTTTTCACAGATGAGAAAATAAAACGTGTTTTGATGAAGCTCCGTGTGTGAAATCGTCTGTTTAATAAAACAAATAAAAGTGGACAGAATAAAGAAGAAATAAGTTGTGAAATCTTCTGCTATAAGACTATTTGTTTTGGAACTGGTTCTATGTCAGCTGTCACCTGGTTATTTATAGGCCTTATTAGACATCTGGCCTCCAATCAGTCTCGAGTCTCCTTCCCTGCCTCCTTTTACAATTTATCCTTTCATCCCTCTTTCCTCCTCTGCCTCCATTTGTATCGTGACCTCTGACCGTGCCTTGTTAGGAAGGAAAAGGAAGAGGTTAACCTCTGCTCCGAACACACACACACACAGTTACACACACGCATATGATTTCAATGCGAGGGTTCCTCACTGAGCATTTAAGATTACAAAGCTTTATGTAAATAATTAGCTTTCAGTCCACATTAAGAGAGGACGACACAGATTTACATAAATGGATTCTCTTCTATTTGAACTAAGCTGGTTTAATTCAGCGCCATGGAAGATCAAATATATTACACATTGTATTTATATTTGTCACATATATAATTACAGGCTGTGGTAGATGGTACAGCTTCCATTTGAAAAAACGTATATTTTCATCTTTGGGATTTAGTTTCAAAATCGCTTCAAGGAAAGAGTGAGGTCAGTATAACACACCCACACACGTCTTTTCTTGCTGTTTTGGTCAAACACACACACAGAAACACACACACACACTTTTGTTTACTCAGCTCTGTTATTTCCCTGTCAGACAAAAGGTTGTAAATGTAGTTATCAAGAATCCTGTGTGTGTGTGTGTGTGTGTACTTTACTTCCCCAATTGTTAAGATAAGGGTTTAGGGAATGCATTATTCCAAGTGCAAAAAATGTGTGCATATGAGTGTTTGTGTGTGTCTTTTGTCTCTATTTTGTCGTCCTCAGGCTCTCAATCACTCACTGAGCATATTTCACTGATGCAATTGTAAAAACATTGACAAATATACCACACACACAAAACACAAGTAATCTAAAATAGTTCAGTCCCTGATTTGTCTCACCATTCATGTTTTAAACTGGTCATCACACACGCACACACACACAGACACAGACACACACACAGACATACGGACACCAGGGCCGGGTCTAGACAGGCATGTATGAGGGGGCAGCCACAAATCTTGAGGGGGCATTGTGCTTTATTATATTATTATTATTATAAATTGGGATTTAGTTTGAGGGGGCACAACATTTATTTGAGGGGGCCAGGCCCCCTCTTGCCCCTGCCTAGACCCGGCCCTGACGGACACACAGACACACACACACACACACACACACACACACACAAACACACACACACACACACACATACAGACATGTTTCCTGTCTGTAGATAAATGTTAATGTGCGTGTCAGTAAACAGCTTGGAGCGGTGGAACAACACACACACACACACACACACACACACACACACACACACACACACACACACACACACACACACACACACGCTGAGGGTCAGTTGTGCAGATGTGCTGCTGCTCAATCAGTAGTTTAATCACAGAGGTTAGAGTTTAATGAGTTATTATTACTGAACCCTACATCACACAAACATATGTCTGCCCAGCCAATACACACATGGCGTGTGTGTACTGTAAATGTGTCCTGGAGCAGCAAATGCAGCAGATGACAAATAGCTCTGTAGAAGGGTATTGCGTTGCTTCCTTAAAAATTTCCAGGTCTGGAAATGTGCCTTCGAGGAGATGGACCAGAGAGACATGCTTGGGTCGGTTCAGAAGGAATCACACAGAGGTGGTTTCAAGTGATGCAAGTGATTTTGGTTTTACAACTTCCCCAAAAGTTGTGTTTTCATCACTGCCTGTTTGTTGGTATGTTTGTTTATTTCCTTGGGATACAGGTGAAAAACTAAGTTTGGCATAGAACTGGACAAAAGGTCAGATCCAGATGTTTTTACTATCACTGTCTTCCACATTGTGAGGTAGGACATTTTCTGGGACATTTTCGCCAATTTCTCCGGGAATAAATCATGGATCTTTATTTAAAAAAAATAGAGGACTGATGTTTATGAGTGTGTGCAATTTGGTGCGACTTGATTGAATTTAAGGGAACTGTTGGTCCTTGGTGGAGATATACTGTCTGCTCTGCCTATGTCTGTCTGTCTGTCCTCAGGACTACTCAAAAACTATGAAACTAATTTTCCATGACATTTTGAATCTGGATAAACTGGTCGAGCCAATAATTATTTTCACTCTCTTCAACCTGTTGAGAAGGGGTACCAGTCTCGGTGGAGTTGTTCTCTCTCAGACCTTCTAGTTTATCAAGGTTGTCAGATTGCTACCACAACACAATTATGTTGAACAGATGATTAATGCCATGCCCAAAGTTTCACTTTAAATGGCACAGAAATGTTTCTTCCCAGCAGAGAAAATAACTATTGCCCACAGCAAGATTTCCCCATTGAGGGACTAATAACGGATTTTCTTATTTTATATCTTAAGATCAAGGGACAACTCAGAAATAATGAATTGAAAGGAACTTTCTCTGTACACCATTTTAACTCATACCACACTGTAAAAGATGATTATGGTAAGTTTACTTTCACCATTTATTAAAGAGTCAGACACACTATAAGGGTATCACTCTCTGAGTCTGTCTACAGGTATTTGGATCTGCCTGGGCAAAGTAACCCTTCTAAAACACCACCAGGCTGTCTGTTTGATGGTGGTGGTGGTGGTGATGTGTGTGTGTGTGTGTGTGTGTGTGTTTGTGTGTGTGTGTGTGTGTGTGTGTGTGTGTGTGTGTGTGTGTGTGTGTGTCAGTGTGATATTCTAGTAAATTAGACCATCAATCAAACCCAACAGGGGAAGCAGCAAGAGAAAAAAAATATCCTTGCAGTGAAACAAAGGCACTGGAGCAACATGTGGCATTATTTAACTGCCCATTCAGAAACATGTGTGTATGTGTGTGTTTGTGTGTTGTTGTGAAAAGTGCTGCGCGTTGTTTTACTCAGAGCTGAGGACTTTTTTGACCTGTCATCATAATGCAAGGAGTCCATTCAGTAAAAATGATCAGAGCAACTTCTTACGACAATTGCCCTGGCAGAAGCAGAAGTTTTAAATTAGTCTACTGGAATAAAGGCTAAACATTATGACTACAGACAGACAAGGAGGCCTGAAATACAGGAGAAACATCAGAAGTAGAGTTAGATGAGAATGAAAGTTGAAGTCTGTAGAAGGCTTTGTTAGTGGGGAAGTATTCTGAAATACTTTCTCTGCAAAATAATGTCCTCGTTTCCAAATCATTTTGCACTTTGGATCTGTAATAATAGGTCAAAGAACAAGCATCTCACACACCTGTACATCTTAGTTGTTTTAAAGTTAAAGTTTCAAAGTTTTAAAGCCCCTAAAATGAAGAAGTTTGGAAATGTTGCTGTCCCCGTTTCAGAATGAAAACTCTGTGGTTGCGTATTACCGTATTATCAAGAGATATGTATTTTCAGGTGTGTTAACGTGGATGGAGAGTATACAGTCATTTGGACAGAGATCATTTCAAAATGAAATATCCAAAATCATGTCAAAGTATGAAGGAGTAAAGCGACAATATTTGCTACCTTCAGAGCTACAGTTGGAGTAGCTGGACCTAAACAAGGATTTATGTAGGAAGAGAGTGTTGAAATGAACAAAAGAAATTGGGTTAAAGATGAGAGAAGAATAGAACCAGTTGGTCCAGAATGAAAACTTATAAGGATCAACGTTTGAGGAGTTGGATGATGTAAAATAATGGCTGTACTGGTCAGGATTTCCCCATTTTACCCAGAAATGCTTCACATGTGGTCCATTGTACACGTAGGCATACTTGTGTGTGTGTGTGTGTGTGTGTGTTCAAAACAGCATGGGGATGTTGTGATAGTCCCCTTTAAATGTTGGCTTTCTTTTTTCTTATTTCTCTCTCAAACACACACACACACACAGACACACACACACACACACACACACACACACACACACACACACACACACACACACACACACAGAGGAAGTGTGTACACACTGTATAGCCAGATAATAGCTTTGCAGGGGCCACAGTCGAGCTTAGCCAAAGATCTGTCTGGCTAAAGGATCCATGAAACCACACACACTTACGCACAAAATCACACACACACACACAAGGACATGCTTCATCACTGACTTACAAAAAAACACAAAATTAGGCCCACAGACACCTACACTAGTACAAAGCTACTACACACATGCAGATGCCAGGGCACACACACACACACACACACACACACAGCTTTGTAGCATGACCCATTAATGTGCCATTAGATATCAGAGCATTTAAAATGATGAGGCCCAGTGTGAAGAGAAGTCCAAACTTTCCACCAATTATTCTCTAATCTGCCCATCGCTGTGATGGCAGGAGAGAGGGGAAGAAGTGAAGGAGGAGGAGGAGGGACACAGAGAAGAGGAGAGGAAAATACGTGAGAAAGAAGAGAGAAGAAGAGGACGGATGAGAGGGAGGAACTCTGAGGGAATTGAAGATGGAACACGAAGGCCAAAACTGTTCCAGAACAATCTGACACCATTTTCATTTCACTCATGGAAATTAGCAGATTTACTCTTCAAGGCAAAGTTCAATTACGTCACGCTTTTGATCCAGATTTGCTGAGCTGACGTATAAATCGATACCATCTTGACACTGCTGATATCTGTGAATGGATCTGTCTGGAGGAAGCTGTAAACTTTGCATCCTTGGCATCGGTGTAGCTGCTGAACAATGGCACCACATGTAAAACTGGTCCTTTGTTATTGTTCATCATTAAAACGATTCTAAAGGTGAATGTCTTTATTATATGAACGTGTGAGAGAGACGTGGTGAGCAGAGAGCAAATTCTGTGAGACAGCATGATACTAATGTGTGGCTTCTTGCCTCTTTGTGTGTATGTGTGTGTGTGTCTGCGAGTGTGTGTTTGAGTGTGTGAGCAGTGAAGCGTGAAGTTGTTACTCCGGTCACTGGCTCGGTCCTGCTCCACAGAATGATGCTAATTAATAGCACACAGCCTTTCAGCTCAAAATAAAGGGGATCGGTGAGGAGAAGTACAGAGGTAAAAAACGGATGATAGAATGATAGGAAGGAAAAGAGGAATAAATGGGTCGCAGACGATGAGACACAATGGCAGGAAGAGATAGAGAGGAAGTTTGAAGGAGTAAAAGCAGAGACAATGAGATGGACAGTTGGAAGCGGCAGCCCGAGGGATGGCAGGAGAAAGAGCGAGGGAGGAAAGAAGAAGAGAAGGAAAGGATGGCAGCGGTTATGTGGTGTGAGAAGCTCGGCAGCAGCCAACTCTGCTCACTACACTCAAGCTTAATGTCACATTTTTTAAGGTTTTTCTGCTTTATTCACTAAAATACAGTCGAGACTTTTGGGTGAAAATGCCCAAGAAGAGGATCATGAATCAAAAAGGTCCTGAGGAAGATTTCAAACCCTCAACCTCAGAAGTTAATGACATGCATCTTATCCCGATGAGCCCAAACAAAGTCAGAGAGCGGTTTCATGCACACATAAGCGGCGGTTTGTCTCAGGGAAAAAACAGAAGATGATCGCTCCTTCGTTTTGAGTGTTTCAGTGTGTTGTTTTTGTCGTGGTGCAAGTTTTTCATCTCTTCAAAGACAGAGAGTTTCCAATCGACCACGTATTTCTTTCTAAACATGTTTTATAACATGATTGAGGGGATTCCTACTGACAATTTAAGCCAAAATCGTGTTTACTGTATTGAAAATCACATGGAAACATTTTTGATTGGTTCATATTTTTAGATTCAATGAGAGACAATTGTATTTCTCTATCATTCTTATTTATGTCATTGTGTTTAAAAAGCAGTTTGAAAAGGAGCTGATACCATCTGAAAATGTGTGAAAAAGTAAATGTTAGCATTTCAATATGAGGCATTTTTGAGGCCACACTCAGTATTGCAGAATGCACAGTGGTCCAAAAGGCTTGTGGACATGAGGCCTCCTGCATTGGCTCCGGGTTCGGTTCCAACTTGTTCCCTTTGCTTTGTGTCTTTTCCCTGTTTCACGCTTGTACTATCCTTTCGATAAAGGTGAAATGCCCCTAAAATATCTTTAAATCTAAAATAGCACTCTGTAGAGCATAAACCTGAACCAAGACCCAACGAACCCCTTAAATTCAATCAAGCATATTGCACACATTGAAAGTAATCGGTTCCTCAAATATGTCAGTTTTTTTCATCTAGATCCAGTCATTATTTTCCCTGGGAAATCAGTGAATAATGTTAAAGTTCCTGGATCCATCCATCAATGGTCCATGTGTACCAGTACATGTTGTACCCATACTTATGCCAACTTACAACACCACTCTGTTAGCAGATGGTATTTTCCCGGAATTCTGTGGAATTCATCGTTCCCTTGGAGAGGCTCTTCCCATCAGCTGTCATTGGTGAAGAAATACACATTCATGGTAGATTGGCCTCATGAGCTACTTGTCTCTTAAATCATAAAAACGAAATCCTTCATGTGTGTAACAGACTGTCCGGTCTCTGCTCAGTCTGACTCCATGGTTTATCAAGCTAAACAGCAGGTGACCAAAGACATATGTGAACTGAGAGACCACCAACAAGAGAAGGAGGAACAGTCAAAGGTAATAGAGGAAAACCATAACTGGATTGTTGTTAGCGCTGGAAACCAAACCAGACTGACTTCGTATGTGTGTGGTTCTGTTTTTGCGATTCCTGACTGGCCAGATGTGACAGAGAAGAAATCAGATGAACAAGTGAAGATTCACATCAGTTCAGGATCATGTCAAGGGAATAAAACAACTGATCTGTGTTTTATATTTACGTCGGCATGTCCAGGTGCAACCATGAGGTTCTCCTTTTCCTTTCATAAAGGATGGTCAGGAGTTTCCTATGCTAAAGGAGATATGTAAGGGAGCATTGCAGCTCCTTTCCTTACCTTTCATCCTTAAGGGAATTCAAATAGTTTTTAGTATGGCAGCCACTGAAATACTTATGGGTTCTTTCCCTCATACAGGATGTTGTTGTTGTCAGGATAGTGCTGGAATAGTGAAGGAGTGGGTGATGTCAGACACAACCGTGGACTTTCCCAACGCAGCCAGGATCCTCACCCGGTGCAGCAGGTGGGTGATGGTCTGATGAGGAGAGGCTGAGGAGGCGGGTGGAGACTGAGGCTGTGGTCGAACAAAAGCAACAATGAAATGCTGAGGCAGCTGCTACATGTTTCATGTTAGTTCAGGCTCTTGTTAGCTTACAAGCCTGGGGTGTGTAAAGGACTCATGGCCACAGAATCATCCTTTAAGTGGCCTTTTGTTTAAGGTTTTAGTGACGTTTATATTGGACATTTACCCTGTTAGTTCAGTTGTTTTTCTACATTTAACACATTAGTATTTACTGGTCTGTGTGTCTGTGTGTGAATGTGTGTGTGTGTGTGTGTGTGTGTGTGTGTGTGTGTGTGTGTGTGTGTGTGTGTGTGTGTGTGTGTGTGTGTGTGTGTAGCAGAGTATCTTAATACATCTGACATACATGTAGAAATCGTGATGTGGCTTATACATACTTGGAAAATGTAGTGATACCTCCATTTCTACTATCTGCATGTTATCATTTTCAAAATCCTCCAACAATAACCTCTGAGCTATCAACCTACTCGTAAATGGTAACCTTTGGAAAATAAATGTTTTTCTTGCAGGAATTATTGATTATTTAATAATTATGTAAACTGTAAATCTGTTCTGCATCCTGGACTCAGCACTGCCTAAGATGACTGTGACCGTTCTGAAGAAATGCAACAAGACAGATCAGTTTTTCTCAAATCGCAGGATGATAAAGCTGCCAGACGGCACGGTGGAGATGGGTCTCACTATGCAGGAATATATTTTAGCCTTGCACAAGTACTTTTTGTCAATAGTCTTCTATATCTTAAACTACTTTTACAGGTTTTGAAAGTGGTGAATGTTCTGTATGTTGTAATAGCACCATCTGGGTTCTCCCAAAAGCCAACATGAGAAGTATATTTCTGTGAGGGCTTGTTCTGTATTCCTCCATTTCACATGATATCTTAACAATCATGACAAGATCCGAGTGCAAGTGGCCAGGCTGCTCTCTCCTGTGCCTCCCCTGGGCCCAGTCAGCTGGGAGCAGACCTCGGGGCAGGCTGAGGAAAGCCTGGAGGGATTTAAATGTTATCGTATTCCAGAGGGCACCTGGGGGGGGATTCCCCAAGAGGAGTGAGCTGCTGGGGAGAAGAACTGTGCTGCCTCACTTGCTGCTGCCATGGTTCTCACATCAAACTGGAAATAGTCTCAAAGCAGCTTTGTTTTCTTTTGTCGCTTCAATAGCAAAGGGATCTGGCTTCAATATGCCAACATCTCATGAAAGAGAAATAAAGATTAAACAATTCAGGGGAGGGAATGCATTAGTCAAGAAGTACATGGGGATTAAGAAACGTCTTGTGCTTTTCCCTAAAGCTTTATACTGACATTCTCACACATGCACGTATGGTTAAATTAAACACCGCTCATCCGCCAAATTTGATACACAAACAAAACACTTATTGTGCGATTGAGAGAGTACAATTTAAATGACTGATGTCAGTCAGTTCAGTCGGGAGACCTGAATTCAGACGATTCCTAGAGCAACTGGAAAAGATAACAGACTTCAAACCTAGTGTGATATTTGTATTCTCATCAGCGACTGTGTGATCTGCTGCCATCAACACCAGAGGACTGGCAACTCACGAACGTGCTGACTTCCCATGAAACGAGCTGAATCAGGCTCTTTCACATGAAGACTAAACGTATTCGTGATTGGGTTTTGTGAACATTCCAATAAATTTGTTTAGGACAGCATTTGCTCCGTAAACAATTAAATATCCAAAAGTCTGTTCGTGGTGGGTCTCCAGATGAATGTAAAACCTTTGTTTATAATTAGTCTGAGTCCCAGGGCGATACTGAATTACTCAGTTTTGACTTCATATATTATTGTATTTATCAACATGATGCAGACCTAGACACTGCAGAGGGAAGTGGCTTTTTAAAATGTTTTCATATTTGCAAATTAGCTTAATTAACGTGGAGGACACTCGTGTTAGTAGTGTAAGTGGAAAAATGCTGAGTCTCTGCTGGTTTCAGTTTGTGGAGGTTTTCCCTTCCACCACCAATAGAGGGCAGTAGTCACAATGCAACATGCAGGAGAGCACCCAGCATCTGCACTTCACTGCTGTGGTGTGAGTTCACACCAGAGGAAATATTAGTACATCTGTGTGGTGATGGAGAATGAATGCAGCATGAATAGGAACTTTTACTGAACAAGTTGTAAGACCAGACTTAAGGTATATTTTGTGTGAAAGGTCTTATCAGTTATTTTAAAGTTTTGCTTCTATCAGTTTGGTGTTTGAACTTTAAGGTATTTGCCACAAGAATAAATGTTTACACATTGTTACACATTCAGTTTGATTGATTTGTTGGCTGTTGCAGTGTTAATCAATAAAGCTGATTTACAGAGACTCCCCGGGGGGATGATGGATTAAGGTTATTTGGAGAGATGGCTCCAAACAAAGTATGTGATCACAAAGTAGATCATTAAAATGATAGATGGGCCTGCGTGGTAAAATAAGATGAGTCGCTGGGAAAAATAAGCTTCAAAATATGTTCACTGCTGGAATGAGAGTTTGGAGATTTATTCTTGTGTGTGTGGGAAAGTATTAGAGAGTTTATACACAAGAGTGTCTCTGCTGGGAAGATAAGGGGACCAGTGAAAGTTGGTGGAGCTGGCTTACTCTCGTTTCTGGTGACATCAACAGAGAGAGAGAGAGAGGGAGAGAGAGGGAGAGAGGGAGAAAGGGAGGGAGAGACAGGGAGGTTTTTGGAGGGGAAACCAAAGCACCAATCTGCCTCTCTCTCACAACCCAGTCTCTCTCTCTCTCTCTCTACTGCGCCTCTGCTCTCCCAACTTTTTTCTTTCCTGATCACAACTCCTCCTGAAACTTTCACTTTTTTTCACCCCCCACCCCCCTCTCTCTCCCCCTCCTCCCCGGCAGCGGAGGGATGTTCCCGGAGAAGAGGTTCAACTCCAGATGAGCGTTTATTTCACCTTGGGAAGTTCAGGAGTCAGCCGGAGAACTTCTTGTGAATGGAGAGGACTTTGACTTTTACGCATCCAGCTCAGTGACGCACACACGGTTTGGATGTTTTAAGTGTCTCATCCACAAATTCAAGTTCTCTCTCTCTTCTTCAATGGCAGGGCAGCGATTTAAGGAGATTCTTTCATGATCGAGAAACTTTGGTGAACTTTTTTTTGCAGCTGCGGACTTAATTCTATTTCGGCTTACATCACTTTTTTTTTTTTTTTAACCAACCTCACAGTCCAGTGGCCTCTCTTGACCTTTTCTCGGGATCCTTCCTTCCCTTTCTCGGATATTCAATTCCACTTTGGGAGTATTTCAGTGGATATGATGCCTGGAACCGGAGCGGTGCGTCGGGATGCGCTCTGCCGGGTTTGGGCTCTGGTGGTCGGGCTGCTGGTGAGCCTTGGCTCGGTGGGTGGATGCCCTCACAAGTGCAGCTGCTCCGGGTCGCATGTGGACTGCCAGGGTCTGGGTCTGAAGACTGTGCCCAAAGGAATACCGAGGAATGCCGAGCGCCTGTAAGTGACAGTTTCTCTATTAAACATGCATGGGACCCGAGATGCGCCTTCTCTCCTGTGCAGCTGCTTCCACGCGTAAAAGTCCAGATTCTGTTTGGGTTTGATTTTCAGAGGAGCTGGTGATGGAAGCTTGAAATCATTCACTAGTGAGTTAAACATTCTCAAACTGCGTCTAAAGTGACTTTAAGAAGTCAAAGTAGAAACGTGCGCATTGTAAAGACTGATTCACCTGCGCAGAGATGCACAGATTTGTTTTAAATAAGTTATCATGGACTTTTCACTCGTCTCCATTCTGCCTGATTAAAAGTGAAGAACATCTCAACCCAATGGAATCATTACCTTGCAAATGCTCCACTTTATTTGCAGAACAACATTCATTAGTTGTCTATAGTTTGCAGTACAAGTCCCATTAGTTAACTTGGGCTTACGTCGGTTCACACAGCTTAGAAACTTTTCTCATTTCTTTTGCTGTTAAATTCGGTGGGTGAAAGTTTTAAGAAGACTTCACTTGCAGATCCATTTAAGCCCAGTAAGGATTAATTAATTGGAGAATAATGCACCAGTATTATTTATGGAAAACAACTTTAAGTGTAGTATATCTCATATCTGTGAACCGTTACTGCAGCTTCTTGGCTCATGTATTTAATACATGGTGTCAATGAAACTGCCCTGGAATTTACCAGTGACATCAATGAATGGAGGCAGTTAAGACAATAGACCTGTAGCAGACTTTTGAACTTTTCATTTTGAATGTTTTTATTGAGGTCACAGTGAAAGGCAAGACGAGTCAGCGAACTCCTTAAATCTTTATATTCTCACGTTTTGCAGTTTTCACAGGTTCCTAAAGTTTGACTTGATCCTCAGAGACTAAAAGCCTGACTCCTTAAGGACTTCCAGTTTTCTTTAACCTGATGACCGTTAGTTTTAAATGATATTCACTCCTAAGGCGGAGACAGACCTTTGACAGAAGTGGTTGCCACCTCTTGACACATATGTCCCTGCAGCCACACACATGCACTCTCTCTCACACACGTACACACACGCACACACACACACCTATGCTGTTAAGGTATGGAAGTGATTATGCATGATAACGGAGCAGCCAAAAGCCCTGCAGGGGATCAACAACAGACCGAGCCCTGAGACAACAAACACAATCAGCAGGCTGGAAGTGGGGGGCTGTATTTGTGGATGTGTGTCTGTGAATGTGGGGTCAACGGTGGAGACGGACATATGATTTGCACGTGTGCATGCATTTTCCCTGGGTCATGTGTTTGTTAAGACCTTTATGTTTGTGTCTTTGTGTCTGTATGTTTACGCTTGCGAGCATGATTGTGTTTCTTACGTGTGTAAGTGTGAGTGTGAACAACAAACACTATCCCACCAGGCTGCTGTGACCTGTTGGGACCTGTTGGATTTGACACAGCAATCCCCAGAAGACATTTACACCGAAGGAAAATAAATAATTAGAGCAGGCTGTGATGGGGAGGTGGGATAAGAGGGTCCCCTGCTTCTATCGGGGGTCCCCAGGGTGGAATACTTGGGGTAGTATCGCCCCACCTACCGCCCTCACTCCAGAAACTGTGTTTATGTTTCCCTGATTTATCCAGGTCAGTGTTTTAGCTGTGACTTTGGCCAAGAGTTGCTTTTTTCCTCCTCCTTTCTCTCCGTCTCTCAGGCTGCTTTCATCTCTAGCTTTCTCTCTGTAGATAGATTTGAGGGAGTCTGAGATGGGAAACATTAAAATGGATGAGATTCCAGTTGTAAAGGTTAGGGCAGATGGGAAACTTTTTAGGAAAGAGACATGAGCATTATTACCATGAGGAGGGATTTGGGTTGGATGGCTGGAATGAAACCCATGTGGACAACAGATCCGAGGACCCAGAGAGCCAAGTTAGTTTCTGCATGATTCAAAAACAAAGTTGCATCAGAGTAGAATGCCCCAAATCTTCCCATTGACTGAGCTGATGTTTTCCTAACTTTACCATTTCAAAGATAAGAAATTATGAGGATCCAGTGTGTTAAAGTTTATCTTCTTGATTTTTTAAAATATCATCTTTAGTTGACAGGCCATATTTTTACACAGAAAACAACGATTGAAAGCACAATAATTCAGCTAAAATAAGTAAAACATTCAAAAGCTCATCAGTTTTTCGTCACTGCCGCCTGATGTAACAGTTAATCTGACATTTGTTTTGACATTGTCAATGTTCGGGTCTAAGTCGAGTCTTTCGGGCCAACAAAAACTGGCAATCGACATTTAAGTCAGCGTCAAAAATACATTAAAATGTACTGAATCTGTTATTTCAGAAGTTTCCTGGCAGCAGGATGTTCCTCCTGTTAAAAGGCAGAGCGATGTCGCAATGTTGAGGTAACTGGCTGGAGACTGGTATGCATCTGTTTGGCCTGTAAATCTACATTTGGACCTGAAAGAATACTGTTCTCCACGGAAATCCTGTGTTTTAAGCATCACACGCTCACAACTTCAGTGAAAAATGGCTCCGAAAAGACACTTTAACCAGTTTGGATGGATTCTGGTGATGGCCCCCGATTCCTAGTGAAAAGAGAGTCAAATAAAAATGTCACTATTGGACCATAATTATAACGTTGCTGTTACTATGTTTCCCAGCACTCATATTTAGAATAACAAAATACACGCAACTCTGTTTGCTGATGTTGATTGAGGATGGAAAACTGGGGAAGGACATTGACGTGTTTCTCAGTTCTACAATTTTGTTGTTTAGTTGTGTCTCATTTGGAAATATTGAGTTTCGCACGAGGGGAAATCCATAGAGACGAGGAGGAGGAGACACAGTCGTCTCAAAACACCAGAATCCAATGAAACAAGTCGAAACAACATGTGGTGTTGGAGTAAGGGACAAGACTTTCACCTTATCTTGAGTGGAAAATCTTTTTTCGGCTTCTACTCCGCTGCTCCCTTTATCAGCCTCGAACCACATGTACCATATCAAACTGAATTCACACAGATTCTACGGAGGTCACTGAAAACAAATGTAGAGAATCACTGTTGAGTTAGTACATGACACCGGTCACAGGAAACCGGGGAAAACTATAAAATAACTTCAGAATAAACTGCTGCAAAACAGTGAAAATGTATTCATTAGTCGATTTTCCTTTGATGGAGCGGATGGAAGGAAGTGAAATGGGAGAATGGCTGGCACTATAAAACATGGAACCTGGTCATTTTAAACTTAAGAAGTAGTCGCTACTTTCTCCCTCTATTACTCTTAGTACATAACTTGATTCCAGTTCCCTGGTGCTACAGTTGGAAGTGAAGGCTGAGCTTAACATGCAGAGCCAGAGTCCACCTGTCATAACGGCAGAACGAATCCCTCTTAAAGGCCCGTTTTCTCCACTATTGTTAACAGAGCATTTGGAAAGGTTAATGAGAGAAAAACACTGGTGGCCTCCACTGTTTCACTCATCACACGCTCGCACACATACACACAGGCAGCCTCGCAGATTACCTCAGGCCAGTCAATTCTGTAATGTCCTCCTTGGGAAGCCACTTGAGACCTCATTTGCATCTAATTTGAGTGGAGGGGTTTTTCTTAGGGGGGGGGGCGGGGGCTTTACAGACGAGGCTGGGTAAAATGAATTGGGAAAACAGGGCCGGCTTTTCTCTCCCGGGTCCAATTCACACCTGCCCTACAGGGAATGCACACTCACGCGCACGTGCACACCCTCAAATGTGTTTTTTTTTTGGGATCTGCAAATTCCTAACCGTTGCCCGAGCAGCTGTAAAATGTGTGGAAATAGATTCTTTGATCGGGTTATTTCATTCTTATTCTGCTGGCTACGATGTGTGTGCCCATGTCTGTGTTTGCAGTTGAATGAGTTCACTATTGGAAGTAGCAAACTTCCAGAGCCAGCTTCACCCAAACTGACTCTGCCCTCTGCTCTGTTCCCTCACTAGCGGCATGTTGAGAGAGTTTTGGCAAGTTTGTTACGAGCGACACCTTCTCTTCTTTCTCGAGCCTCATCTGGCTTTTCCTCTCTCTCCTTTTGTTTCCTCTCACAAACTCCTCATACTTACCCCAACTTTTCTCTTTCCCTTCTCTTCCCTCTGTCCTCCTTCATTCTCGCTTTCTTTCTGCAATCCTTTGCCTACCTCTCTCCACCACTCATTGTCTGACCTCAACTCTGTCTTCAACACACACACACACACACACACACACACACACACACACAAACACACACACACACACACACACACACACACACACACACACACACACACACACACACACACACACACACCTCCAGTTTGCCAGCAGCATCTGTCCAATCAAGTTCCCATTTCCCCTCAGTGTGCCAACCTACGCTGGTGCACACAACTGTAGGATCCTGCCACTGTGCGTGTGTGTGTCTGTGTGTTTTTTTGTGTATATGTGGACATTCTTCAGCGAGTGTGTGTCTCTCTGTGTAGAATGGACACACATGTCTAGCCTCTGCTTCTGGCTCTTATCAAAGCTTGGTGTTGATTGGTCAATGGACGCTGTTAACTGCCACACCCTCGGCTCTGAAATGGCATTCCATGGTGGAACTGGATTGTGTGTGTGTGTGTGTGTGTGTGTGTGTTTTCTACCTCTGTGGGGCATTTTTCAGTATAAACACCGACCTTGTCCCGACCAGTATAGTCCTCCTGGGGTACGAAACCTCGTCCTAATGAGGAAACACGTCATTTCTGAGGTCTTGGTTAAGGTTGGGGGTAATGTTAGGGTCAGGCTGTCTGCAATGAATGGAAGTCGATGCAATATCCTAACAAGGATAGCTGTGTGTGAGTGTTTGTTTATGTCTTTGTGATCTTTGAATAGTGCGTTGCTAACCTGTGCTCGTCGCAGACCAGCTAATTTGTGCTGACATAGTTCCCGTCCCCTAAATTTAGTGTAATTTGACTGGATCGAGAACAATCTGTAATCACTGAAGAACTCTGGCGTTTGCCTCAGTTTTGGCTCGGCTCCTTTCAGTTGTGGCCTGAGCATTCGCATGTCGTCATTACAAATAGTATTCTGTTGGTTAAATGGGGCTCAAATTAGGGCCGATAAACTTTTAAACTTGTTATGTGATGTTCACAAATAAAAGCCTTCGTAAACCATTTGAAATAAATCTGCGTGAAGTTTGCACATGTGTAGTAAAGAGTTGAAAGAAAGTGTGCATGAATACAATAAGGTGTAAGGACTTGTACCTTCAGCTTCACACTGTCTGAGAACTTTGAGTTTTGCACAAATCACTTCTCTGGGTCTTTCTCTCGTTTTGAAAAATGGAAATCTTTTCCAGACATGTACAAACTTGAATCTTGTGCAGATTTATGATACAGGTTTACAAGTCTGATTCACAACTACTTTTGAATTATTTGTGAACATCACTTCACAAGCTCAAAATCCTATTAACCGTAATTTGAGTCCATACGGGTATATTACCACACCAAAGACGTCTGATAAGTCAAAGACACATTCCAACTGTTTTGGCAATCCCAACGCTAACCATGCTGTGTTGGTACTTCGCCAGCATTTGTGGAAACCAGGGAGCTAATTGGTGTATTTTCTCTTCGCACAGCATTTCTGTATATATACGCTACTTTGAAGAAAGCTTCAGTCAGCACACATGGTTTGGTAACTGCTGAATAAAAGCCATCATTCAATGAAGAGTTTTTTTTAAAACTTTTTACTGTTATCGTGGGTATGATGGTGATGTAATACATTTGAGGAGCAGCCGTGTGTTATTGCTATAGCAGACAAGTCTAAACTAATAAGTCAAAACCACAGTAAGCTTGCTGTTTTCTAACAGCCTCTTAATGTCACGCCTATCGTCTGTGGGCATCTCCTGGTAACAATTTTGTGTTCTTCTAACTACGTTGGATTCAGTCATTTGATGCCAAATGGCACAAGTGAGGGTAACCAATATTAAGGCTCCAGTTTTTAGGTCAGTGGGTGATCTTCTCTTCCCCAAATTTCTCCAATGTGCGGGCAGTTGACCTTTCTATTAAATGACTTTCAGTCTGCCAGAGTGGCAGCCAGCTGGCACAGACAGTGGGCACTGCCCTTCTGGGAAACTCTGCAAACTGGATGCAACACTCAAGCATACACAGACAAACACACTGCATTCACATGGGCACACACAAAAAGGCAACATGCTGCACACACTCACTGGCACACATCACATGCACATACATGCATACATATGACTGTATACTTAAAACTATGCATGAATGTATACATGGTTGTAGCGTTCCCTCACTCCCATGATGCATTCAATTTACCAGTGCAGTGGCCATTCTGCCTGTTAACATTGGCCTGTGGTGATGCTGGTTGCAGCTTTCTTTCTGAAACTGTTAAAGTGACCTGCAGGAGCTGAGCCGTAGCAAGTAAAGAGCGACTGCAGGACTCGGTCCACAGAACCCTGAAGCTGTTCCACAGTCTCTGCACAAAGAGCCGTTCACCTGTTTATTCAGAGTCCAGTGAAGCTTGACTCAGTAAGCAGAACCATGAGTCCCATGCAGCTGACGAGGAGTGCTTGTCACCCGTTTATTCAGTTTCTTAATATTGGATGTATTTCCTTTCCAAATTGCACCAAATTTCACTCTGCACTCCCTTGGGCCCTTGGTAATACACAATGCAAGTGTGAAGCTAATCAAAGGAATTGCAGTGATCTGAGAACATTGCTCCTGGAATCACCTGTAGACAAGCCAACAGTTAACCAGATTATCTAGAACACTTAGAGGGAGCGAACCTCTATTACTTCTTTGCACAGAAAAGCTGTGAATGCAAAAGTACTGAAAGTATAACAGGTCAAAGTTGGACAACGTGGATGGTCTCTTAACTGTGATGGATGTTTGCAGGGAACACTTTCGGTGATTATTTCATAGTTTGCCTTCATTTTCTCTTCAAAGTAAGTTTTGCTAACCTAGGGGTTGGCTTAAGACTTGACGTGATTGCCTGTTGCTTTTGGCCTTTGCTTTGTTTTATGATTGCCGATAGGAATGATGATTTGATGACCCAAACTACTAAAATAAGACCCTGGTTGTCTGTTTTTTTTACCCTGCAAAAAGCGCTTTGAAGTAGCGAGGAACAGCCAAGACTCTCCAGAAATAACCTCGCTCTCAAGGTCTAAAAATGGCCCTTCACAAAGATGGTTCAAGAGCACACACATGTGAAAAAGGTGCATTCATATACTCAACAAAAATATATGCAAGAAAGCACATAGGAAGTTTAATGCATGCAAACACACATTTAGAACTCTCGCCTTCCTGCAAGCTCAAGCTTACATACACACATAGTACAATCTAATGCTTTGGCTGGATTAAAGATGCAATTGGTTATAGATGGAAACTTTGACATCTAACGAGAGAGAGAGAGAGAGTGTGTGTGTGTGTGTGTGTGTGTGTCTGTGTGTCACAGAGAAACTACCTCGAGTCACGAATGACCTTCTTTGACATTCTGCCAAAACAGAAGCCATCAGACCGGAGGACTTCAGAGTGTGTGTCAGACTAAAGCACCGCTCTGGTTGTGTGTGCGTGTGTGTGTGCGCGATATGCTCGTCGTTTGATGTTAACAAGCTATTCCACCGTTTTGTTAGACCACTGTCACCAAAGCAACACATTATATGCACTCTGCTGGGACTTTTTCTCAGTGTGTTTCTCTGCACACCCCTCCGTGATACATATTTATGTTTATTTGTGTGCATTTGGCAGTGCATACAGTATGTGTGTGCAATATGAAAGTGTGACTTTCACCATAATTGGCTGTTTTCAGTCCAATTTTCAGCCAAGCTATGCCTGCAGGCGACTCCCTAATGTGGTCAAGCCTGCGTGGTTAACAGCAACACCAAACTATGAATTTCCTGAGGTTGAGTCGCATTATCGTTGAATAGAACCTACGGCGGCGAGAGGGATAAATTATGACGGACAGAAAACAAAGCAATACGAAGAGAGGAGACACATTACTCCTCCTGATTTTCACAAAACCCGGTCAGTTGTGAAAGGGACATTAACAAGTAATTTTACAGACTGAGATCAACTAAGATTGAGAAGATATAAGGGGATGAAGAAGGATTTAAAGCTGAAATATAGACGGTAAAATAGAGAAGCAGATCTAGAAAGGGTAGGAAAGAGCCAAAAGTTAGTTGGAAAGAAGGAGCTTAAGTTAAAGACGAGTATTTAAGTGAAAATGAGTGTCCTTTAGTCTGCTACAGTCTAATCGCTCCTTTATCATCAGTGTCTCTCCTCCTCCTCCTCGTTGCTCCTCTCCTCTTTCCTTTTATCTCTATTTTTGGGAATGAAGTTTTCTTCCTCCCTTTGTTTAGTTTCTTTTCGCATTTGTTAGCATTCTAGACATTGCAGATGTCTCCAACAAGCCGGCACCTTATTTGTACAAACGGAGGGAGATTTTTAACCCACAGAGACAAATGTGGGGTGAGCAACACCGGCCAGAGAAAATGTTAAATGTCAAGTGTCAGAATGTTTCAGGGAAGAACGCAGAGCCTACACAAGAAACTATCTCCAACAGTGGGGTCAGTGTGTCGGTGGTCGCAACAGCAAACTCATCACAAGAGCAAAACAGTTTCCCTTCATTCGCCATTCGCACTGTAAATCCTGCTGTTGACCGATATTGAAGCCACAGTAATATGAAGCTCGATAATTGGAAACATATAGAAGAGAAACCAACAATGATTGATGACGATGATCGTGACGCATGAAGAAACAAAAAGACTTGAGAAATGAAGAAGACACAAATCTCGGGTTGAGGAAGAGACCATCTGAGCTACAGAGAGTCAATCCCAGTAAGCACATGAAAGAACCAGTTGTTTGTGAATGGTCATAAAACACACTGATGTTTACAAAGCTCTTTCCATGTGCCTTTGCCTGCTTGTTGTTATTTGTAAAAATGGCCTCATTGTTTATGCAAAAAACACTCAATGGATTTTCATGAAATTTGGTGGATGGATGGGATATTGGATAAGTAAAAAAACCAATAGATTTTGTTGTGGAGCTGGATTAAGGGTTGAATCCATGAATAATTAAAATCACTTTCTATAACACTGTAATAGAAGGCATTTATTTAACATGATATTGACATATACTATTCCTAAATATGGGTTGATAAGGGGACTGCACTCTGAGGGCCATTCTGGTATTTCAAGCTTTGACTACATAAACCTGATGGTGATACACTGAATTCTTTTACGTTATACGGCCGGTAAAATAACTAATAATATCTGCAAAGTACTGGTATGAGCCTTTCAATATCCTGTCATGCACAATTTTAAAGTGCATGACCCTGGTGTCCTCAAAGGTCTGCAGGTTCAACCTTGGACCTCTTGTGTGAGTGTGCCTCTATTCACTTGTTCTTGTGTTCACATGCCGTGTGTGTGTGTCTGTGTGTGATGTGAACGACAAAATCTCCCAGTGATGATTGCTGTGTATCCCAGAGAGCAGATTTGTAATAGCAGTGAGTTCACTACCTATTAGTGTCACGATGACAGAAATCCAAAACAGCAGTAAACGGTCGCTCAGGAGAACAAATGTTCCACAAACCTCCCAAATTTTCCAAAACTCGAAGACTCATGTAAACTCTTGTAGACAATATATGGTGCACAAACAGAGACAGGGATTGTAACTGTCATTCTTTGTAATGCTTTCCAGCTTTACATCGTTCCACCTTTACAATGTACGATGTCCATGTTACACAATCATTTATGGAGGTTGTACATTCGAGTGCTTAAATAATAAAACTTTATACATTCAAGACACGCACATACATTTGATGTTTAATATTTCTGCTGTGCCACGATCCAGCTGTTAGCTCCATTTGAACATTTAGTTTCTATAGCAACACTATTTGTTGCAACAGAAACACAGCACAGCTCCACAGAGCTTGCTGCTTGATACCTCCACCATGTCTCTTATCTCTGAACATGCAGATATTAAGAGACATCGTTTACACACTCACTGAATGTGTATGTGTTCAACTCAAGATTTTACTGAACTCAGAGCTCAATTTCTTTCTCGCCTCCATCGGTTTATGAAGTAGATTTACAAAACCTTTGTCTAAGCATGAATATCTTCCTCAAGTTGAATCATTTTCAACTTGCACAGACTTTTTCAACAGTAAATTTGGTCGAGCTCTTGTTAGGGCAGCACTATTCTGGATAACAGGAGAATCATAGTTCTTGGAATTGAGATTACAAAATATGATGGTGCTGGCACATCATCTTTGGACAACAGAAATGCAGGGCTTCTGTTTTTAGCTTGCAATCAACAACTCCCAACAAATAATAAATGTCAGTTCTCCATACACACCCTTAGAAAAAGTATTTTTCTTGGCGGTAGACAGCAATAGACAATTGTAAACCACGATTGGATCATCAGTCGGTTTCTCTTTATTCATTTAGTCATTTTCTTACCCTGCTGTTCTGCTGCATTGCAATTTGCTGAGGGAGAAAGTAGGAGCACATGTTGAATGTGGCTGATCTCCCCAATGAAATGTGGCTGAATCTTTGTCATTTAGAAATGACACCGATATGACAAATAGCTCTGAATAGAGACCAAGTGAGATTACATTACTGTGATTGAGGTTGTGTGAAAAGTTTCTGCTAAATTTCATTTTCAAACATTTGAAGTGCAGCAATACCCAAGGCTAAGTTTGAAGTAGCTTGATGGTTTGCCCAGTGCTTCTGTGACTGACACAGTAGATCTGTAGAGGAAAAGGAAGAAGGCAATTAGGATTCCTTGCGTAACAGGGAGACTTAGAGAGCGAAATTGAGCATACCTATCTAAGAGAGAGAGAGAGAAAGAGGGAAAGAGAAAGAGAGAGAAGTTTGGAGAGCAAGAAAGGAGGAATGAGAATGTTGAGAGGTACAAGACCGTTGTGGAAAATAACAGGAGATTAGCACAGGAAGCGAACGCATTCGGAAACGAGGCGTGAGGCGGAGAACCACAGGGGATGAAAGGGAAAGGATGGAGGGATAGAGAGATAAGGATGCAGTGCAACGATAGAGTGAGAGAAAAAGTGAAAAGAGGAAATGTCGCCGTGTCAGAGACAGATAGACAGAGCCAGAACAAAGAGAGGAAACAGTTTGCAGTACTTAATCGTTATTCCTCATTGTTGTCCCAGATAGAGGAAAACAGAGGTCAAAGGTCAAGAAAACGTACCAACCAGACCGATGGAGATAGTTGCGCGAGTAGAGGAAGAGAAACACAATTGACCGGCGTGTGACCTGACTTACCAAACATTTTGATTCACGTTTTTTGTGAATTAATGGGTCATGGTTCCCTCAAGGGTCGAGTCCAACTTCTGATTCATTGAGCTCTTCAGACTTTGACCCCGTTCAGACCTGGTGTTCACATGCACCCTGAGTGATCTGATCCTAAGGGGTCAGCACTAAGTTCAGGTCTGAACGCATCCAAATGCATCCAAATCCATCTTGAGATCCAATCACTCAGACCACCTCCAAGTTGTTTGCTCTGTGTCCTGGGCCACATATGAAGGACCGCCTACTAACCTAATGTCCTCTGATCTGCCGCAGTTTTACAATGAATCTAATATGTTTTTATATTTCTCAGTGATCATACGTTGATTGGTTTGAGGCCACAGCTCCAATATCAACACTGACCAACACATAGGGACTGAAACGTAAGGGTGAAATCTTTCCTCATAGCAGATTGGCACTTTAAGTCCCTCCTGACTCTGTATGCTCACTGTCTCTTTCTCACTCATGCAGACATCATCACACTTACAACACAGACTGGGTGAAAAAACACAATTTCGTCTTCGCAATCACAAATGACGTACTTGATTGTTTGCATACACTCCAGGGGAGAGTGAATTCCAAACCCAAGTGGTCACAGGAGACACATTTATCTGTCCACATACCTTTACCTACAGTGTGTGTGTATTGTCAGTTAGCTTGTTGGCCCGAGGCAGCCAGACTGTAGGGTTCACTGGTTTCAGTGGTCTGGGATGAGATGTGGTGGGGAGCTGTGTGTTTGTTGCATGGTATATTAATTCCCTGAACACCTGCTGTTTGCATTCTTGTCTTATCCCTTTGTAGCAAACACACGTGCGCCTCTCTCCTGCCGCTGATGGAAACAAACACTGGTGAAGGCTTTAGTGCTAAAGCCTCTCGTTAGTTGTCTGACTGCCAGCTGGTCAGTTAAATTTAAAGCTGAGTTAAAGTTTACTGCCGGGCGGGGTGGATCTGGAGCTTCAGCAGACCAGGTGCATAAAACACTCGGCCCCACATCATTCATATCCTCCATTAGCTCTGATTTTGCATCACATGGGCTTTCTATTCAAATCAATTCTATTTGTATTGCAGCAAATCATTTCAGAAATGTTCTCAAGGCACTTTGAGACCTTTAAAAATTAAAGTTCCCACGAAGAGCAAGTACCTTCCAGGCAAGCATCTGTCCTCATCTCATTGCACAAACTCGTACTGCTTTGAGGTAGAAATGTTCCGATAGGATTTTTCTCTTCCTGATACCAATGCCTGCACTTTCAGTATTTAACGATAACAACTTGTGACATGTATACAAAGTGATGATTACTGTCATTGTATGGCCTGGCTCAAGATCTGAAAAACAGAGACCTTCTCTTATCATCTAGTTTTACAGTTGAAACTGAAAAAGAGCAAAAATAGTGAATTAAGACCTGCATACAGTTTAAGACGCCTTTTTGCTTGTTAGAATCATGAAATATTGCCAAACTGATGATATTTTATGTAACTCTAGCTGCACTAAAACTTTATACTTTCTAGTAGCAGTACCAAGCAACTGGAACGTCTCTACTTTTTACAGTGGAGAGAGTTGGTGTATCAGCTCCTGTTATATTAGTGTAGCATGTGATTTTTATCTTGAGAATTTCTACCTTTCGTTATTACAGCTAGCATCACTCAATCCTATTCAGCGGCACTGACTTTGTTCGGATTTGAGGTCATGATTTTCGATGGGGGCGATGTCGTGGCTCTCCACCTGGTCCTGTGTCCTCACTGTTTGTTTGACCACACAGCGGTTTCCCTGGTGAGAGCAGAAGTTTCCACTGTGAACAAGAGAAAGATGGAGATAAGGATGGAGAGATTAGAGAAGCAGGGGGAGGAAAAAAGAGAGGGGAATGAAAAATATAGCCGACTGTAAAAAGAGTGAGAGATTGAGATAAAAGAGCAGCGATTAGAGGGGGAGAAAAAAAAGAGAGGAAAGCAAAGAAAAAGTGTTTAGTCAACTGTGAAACAGTGAAAGATAAGACATGAGAGATGGAGAGAAGGGGAGACAGTGAAAGAGGGGAGATTAGAAAGAAAAAGTTGAGAGGAAGGCTGGGAACTCAGGTTGATGTTGGCTGTGAAGGACTGACACATCGACATTAAAGAGCAGTGACTGGGGAAAGGAGAGATTGAAGATAGATTAATGGAGGGAGAGGGGGAAAAAAGAAAAGCTGAAAGATTGTTGCCAAATGTGAAAAGATAAGAAGTGACAGATAACAGAGGGGTAACAGGGAGGAGAGGATGGATAGAGGTCGAGGGACGGGAAACAGAAATGCTCAGATTGGATGCTGCTGCAGAGTCACTAAAGTAAATGTAAACATGAAATCACACATCGACAAGCGGGGGGGGGGGGGGGGAACCATGGAAGCACCTCTTTCCTCAGGATGAAAATGTTAAATCAATGCTGTATTGAGATTTTCATCACATCCTTGAAGGCTCATCAAACTGTTTCACAATCACACACACACACTGAAAACCAGTGACAAGAACCAGCAGCATCTCGTTCGGTTGATGCTGAAGTGACTCGCTGTCGAAAACACATCTGGTCTCTTGAATGGACCATTAAGATAAATGAATAACTTCTCTTTGTGATTTTTAAGTGTCTTCATGTTGTTGAACACTTAACTCACAGACACGGGACAACAATAGTGTTACGTTTCCCCCCTGAGTGTCAATCCAACTATTCAACCTTGTTTTAGCTCTGTTTTGGTCTCATCCACCCTCTGAGGGAAAGGTCTACCTCTTTAGCTGCTCAATGCTTCACTCTTCACCAGGTAGTCGCTAACTTTGTGGCACTTTTTTGTTGCCTGGCTTGTCTGGATGTACGGCTGATGAGAGGGAACCAAAACAATAAAGTTACGAGCTGCTAAAACCACAACAATTGAACTTGATGAAACTAAAATGATCCTTAAAGAATCCATGAGTCTGTCACAAGTGCTCTACTCGACAAGTGACCCCCAAAAATATTGTTTTCAATGCTACTCATTGGCTGTTGTCTCATCATGTCTTTGATTATTTTGTGTTGCCTCCCATTGTAACAGTTGAGCTATTGTTACCGTTCATTAATCTTTGAGCCCTTTCATGGACCCCTGGGTTTGGGGAAGCTCTGCCCTCGCCTGCACCAGCCCCCCCCCCTTGTCTCAGGCCAGGGTATGGCTCTTATTAGTGGTCCTTGCCATGGCAGCTTGTGGAAGCCTTTTGAAACCTAATATGGTCTTAAATCAGATTTATAAATGTTTAGGTGTATTATGAAAAACACACGCAGGCTGCCTTGGCAAAACCAGACTCTGTTTATGTGTATGTGTGAGTGTGTCTGTGAGCAGGCGAGGGCAAGTGAAAGCTTATGGAGAGTGTGTGTGTGAAATAAGAGAGAAAATTGTGTCGGTTGTTTGTGTGTGTTCTCTTGTGTGTGTGTGTGTGTGTGTGTGTGTGTGTGTGTGTGTGTGTGTGTGTGTGTGTGTGTGTGTGTGTGTGTGTGTGTGTGTGTGTGTGTGTTTTTTTCCCCTGCCCTAATTCCTCCAGTGCGACAGCGTTTCAATAAACAGCACGGCTGTATAAAGGGAACCAGTCTATACACACTCAGGCAGTCAGTTCATATTGCAGTATGTATACATTGTGCGTTCACAGTTAAAACAGATTGAATGACAGCCAGGAAACACGATAAGCTTTTAAACTCTGATGATGGAAAGAGAAAATAATTTCATCACACTTTTTTTTGTTGGAAACTTTGCTTCTCAATAAATCACAGCAGAAGGAGGTGTGCGTGTGTGTGTGTGTGTGTGTGTGTGTGTGCACAATATCATGGTGCCTGTGCAGTGGGAGTATTAGTATGTTTTGGGTGTGTGTTTATTTGTGTTTGTACTGTGTGTAAGTGTGTGTGGGCTCATTTGCTGAGGGGCGTTCTCACGCTTTGTCCGACTGCCACATTCAACAATTTGACCGAGCGAGAACACACAGAGACACACACATGCAATAAGTGGGTGCCCTGAAATGTGTAATCGCTTTTTTTTAATAATTTTTACAAAGACAATATATGCATTTATAATAAATTGTGTTGTATTAAGTTGAAACAGTTTGATTCAACTTGACCTCTAACCTCTGTGTTTCTTTGTGTAGGGATCTGAACAGGAACAACATCACCAGAATCACCAAAGTGGACTTCTCTGGCCTCAAGAACCTTAGGATTCTGTAAGTTTGATTCTTTATTTGTTTACCTCAACATGTTGTGGTGTCAAATGTCAAAGTCGTTCTACAAGTTGACATTGTTTTATTGTCATATAAAGCTTTTTTCCCTTTAACACATGGGAAAAGTATTTTGTTAGAATTCTTGTTTATCTAACTTACAAACAAACATTTATATCTGATTTGTTTGGGCTTATTGTTACATGACTTAAACTGCTCTTCAAACTTTTTGATGCCTTCAAATGGCTTTCATCAAATGTCCTAATAAAAAGGTAAACAGGTAACCTTAGACACCCTCATGTCTTTGTGATCACTTTCTATCGTGCTATTCAATGCAGTCAAAGAAATGAGGAAGAGAAAACCCACTCATGTTGTTGGAAAAAGTCTTGCGTGGTAATTGATGGTGTGTTCCCAAATTCTGGAGATCAAGATTTGTGTCCCATCCTCTGCTGAAAATAAACATTTGGTTGTTGTTCACTAAATCAGTCTGTCCTCAACTTCACCAAGTTTTCTTCGTCCAAACCACCTAGTTTGCCACAGAGTTGAGAAATCGGAAAAGTTGCTCTTGGATTCAGATGGCGTACGTATACAGCGCTGACAAACAGCTTTTTTTGTCAATAGGCATGAGGTTGGCTGGAATAAGGCTCCACCAGGTCTTTTATGTGCCTATTCTCCTCTGTTTCTCCTTCTTGTGACTTGTATTTGCTGCTTTGCAAGGAGTCCCATTAACAAAAAGGCTTCCATGCTGGAGTAATTACACAAATGCTATATTTACCTAATGGGCCTGTATATGGCTATAGGGGAAACACGTCTCTATAAAATAAAGTTTCCCATCCTAATGAGGGAGTTCAGTTCTTATCCGAGGAGTCGAATGTCGTAATTACTGAATATTTACGAGGTTAAATAATAGACTTATCGTGAGCTGAGGTGCCGGGAACAAGCAGCGAGACCCCCATTGGTTAAACAAGCAACAAAACAACAAGATGTGAGACTGGTGGGGGTCTATGATGATATGCAGATGATCCCAAGCTGGTGAAAAAGTTGAGTTCACTATTGTCTCCCATGAGTCGCTGAACAATAGTTGGATTGTGCAAAAGTTTTCATGTTTTGCAATTTAGGGAAACACCAGAGAGAGCAAATTAGACCCAGGCATGTTGGGTAGGGGTCGGTTCAGTTAATTCTCGCTCGGGCTCGGACAGGTTTGGACAGAAAAATGTGTCCCGAGCCCACCACATATTTACATTGAAAGCTTTTTTGCTCAATGTTAATGTTCCTTCTGTACGTACTTACCACAAAGTGTCCAACCTGAACTACCGTGATGCAGTGATTCCGACTGACAGGTCAATCTCAAGTTGAAGCTACCCTCACAGTTTGCTTCATTGGCTGCAGTCTAAACTTGCAGGTGACCATCAACTTCTCATTGGTCATTTCTATCACGGACCTTCTATATTTTACACTTTTGTGTCTTTTCTAATAGAAAACGCCAATCATCTGAAAAGTCGTCACTAATGTTTCTCCAGCTTGTCACACTCATCAGATTTAAACGGCTGCACTCTGTGGAGCATGACTCCTCTTGTCCTCTCAGCTGTCCTAATGACTTCAAGGGCTCTGCAGCTCTTCTAACTGAAGTGGCTCAAATCTGTGTGTGTGTGTGTGTGTGTGTCTGTGTGTGTCTTTGTGTGTGTGTGTGTGTGTGTGTGTGTGTGAGTGAGGCCTGTAATAACTATAATCACTGTTGGCTGCATGCAGCGTCCCTCCTCATTCTGTTTTAACCAGACCGGGCAGATAAAAATACACTCCCATCACAAACTACACCGAAGGAGTGGACGTACGTTTATGCATGTGTGTATGTTTTTGCGTGAGTTGGTGTATTTGTTTAACATCAACTATATACTTGTGAGGACCTTGGTGAATTTACGTTTGGTCAATGTTTCATGTTTAATCAATGTGTGCGTATTTCAGCACAACAAGGAATTAGACCAGGAGACGTTTAAGTGCATCCTGTGTACTTAAGACAGGAAGACAAGGACCAAAAAAAGAGGCTGTGTGTGTGTTAGTGTGTGTGTGAGTGAGAGTGTGTTTGTGTGTGGTGGGCCGGCAGCCTGTTTCATGTGGTCGGTGATAAACTGCTGTGACATTTCCCCACTCCAAATCTGTTAAAGAAATGAGAAGGAGATGGCTTGGGAAAGAGAGGAGTCTGAGAAAGTACACACACACACACACACACACACACACACACACACACACACACACACACACACACACACACACACACACACACACACACACACACACACACACACACACACACACACACACACACACACACACACACACACACACACACACACACACACACACACACACACACAGAGATACACAAACACACCACACAGGCTGTGGTTATCAACTGATGAAGAAAAGCAGTGTATCCTTGACCCTAACTATGACTTTATCACCCCCCTCTTCTCTCTCTCCAGCTCTTCTTTTAACACCCCCCATACAGCCCATGGGAAAAGTTAGCATGTAGTTAAATGCATCTATCTACTTTCCAGGAAAAGCCGATAGCTGCAAAAAAAAGCTTTGCCTGACGCCTATGCCCACATGCAAGCTTGTAATTATTCCCAAACTATCCATCCATCCATTCATGGGAATACCACCTTATTCAAACTTTCTCCTCTTCAAAGTCACGGCTGCCATGGTGAACTGGCAAACATTCAACCTCTCAACCAAAACATGCAGCATAATTATATAATATCTTACACACATATTTATTTATATTTCTGTATCACAATGCATTTGACCCATTCCCTTATTACTTACAAGACACCCTTTGATTTACAAACACAGACATCTCTTTCCAGATATTAACAAAACAGGAAAAAAGTGAAGAACCAGGGAAAGGGAGAAATAAATAATTAAATATTGATTGATTGATTATTTATTAAAGCCTTGGAAAACACATTGAAGAATAAGACCCTCATTTACAATGGTGCTGAGGGTACATTGAAGAGTTGATACATTGAAGAGTTAATACATTGAAAAGTTAATACATTGAAAGAAAAAAAAAATTAAGAATGAAATAAATATGCATATATATATACAGTAATACAAGGGAAAAGGTCATAAAACAATCAATTTTGACAATTCAATAAAATACTATGGTTAAGTCAACTAACAGTTACAATCACTGCAGGAGAAGTCAGTTGTACATGAGACATCATCAAATATCATTGTATTTTCAACTGTTCTTGTTATGCACAAACATCACATCAATGAAAACAATGATAAAAAAGACTGTAATCAATTCATGAATGGGACTATTTTGTTGGTATTGTAGATTCTCACATTTATAATCCCAACCTTATCTCAACATCTCAACCAGATTACCTGCTGGATTCTGATTAACCATCAATTCCTTCTCAATCCATTCAGCAGTCTGATTGATGTGAGTGTGAGAGTTCAGATCTTTGTGCTGTAATCTCAGCTCGTCTCTGCCTGATCCTGCATGTGCAGCACTGACTGTACCATAACATATTTGGCAGCCCTACCTTGCAAGATGTCTTCCAGATTGTGGAGAAATTGAGTAATTCCAAACAAATTTTCGATGTAGGTGAAAACTCCTGCTTGATATTGAACATTTGGCCGGGGAGAATTTCTGTGGTTTCACCCGTTGTGCTCAAACAAGTGACGTTAACGTTCCCTGAAGGATTCCCCTTGTTTCCTTCAGAGAGAAGAGCTGGGTTTGCCACAAGGTAGCATGACATCATTGTGCTTTTTATAATGGTTGCTAAGACTTGCTTATACGGTTGAATGGAGGAGTTATTAGACACACCAGGCCCCACACACGTGAAATCAGTATGTTCTCCCTCTTTTCTCCATCTCTGCTGATGACTAATGCCTGATACAGCCCAATAAAAAAAACAGTACCTCATCTGAACAATATGCCTGCCCCGGCCCCCAAAACCATGTGTTTGGCTTATGATTCCCTCCTCCTTTTAAAAACTTTTCCTACGCCAGCATGTGGTTGATCCCTCATTTGGACAAATAAACTCTGATAGTAACTCAGAGTCATGTCCTGATTTAGCTTTTTCTATCGGGTTGGAGAAAATGCAGCTAAACTGGAATAAACATGATGGATTATTACTGGCTGGACTGTGAATTATGACTGATGGGCTGGAGTCAGGGCTGAGCACATGTTGAGTGGTTATGCGTGTGATTGGGTTTTCTTGCTACCAGAGCATAACTGTGTTTGTTTTTGTGGATCCAGTATACTGTTGATTAATTCCATTTCTAACAATGTTTCTCTAAATATTGTTGGGGATTTTTGAAAGAGAAAATCTAATTCTCTCCTGTAATTATGCACCGAGTTATAATATTTCCTGCTTCTTGGTAATACAAACAGAAGAGAAAAATGGAAAGAAAAGTCAAATTAGCTTCTCGTTGTTCACCAGAGTAATTAAAAGGGAAATAAACAAAATTAGAAGTGGTGATACTACGGAATAGTTGTCCTGCATATCTAATGGTTTGAAGTTTACCAAGACTTTTTGCTTCATTGAAAAGGTTTTCACCAGTTTAATTTCTTTTAAATAAAAACTGGTTTATGCCTCTTTCGATTAAGATCATTGAAAGTGTGCGTGCATCTTTGCCTCTGCCTATAACAGGGTTTATCCATGAATATGTTTGTGTTTGTGGCTGTAATCTTTCAGCCAAGTTTATGTTTTGTCCAACAGATTATTTGTGTGTGTGTGTGTTTGTGTAAAGAGGTATGACAGACCCTGAATTAATGGCTGTAAGTCAACTCCATGTCTAAACATTTTTTTTGAAAGAATATCTAAAGGAATTAAGCTCATGCCAAAACAATTCAGACTCAGCATAGCAGGCCAGACGGTGTCTTCTATCTGATACGTCTCCTTTAGTCATATTTGGCTCTGTCTTTCTTTTTTCTCTCTCACTCAATCCATCCTGTCATTCTGGGATTCTTAATTTTTGCATCTCTCTCTCTCTCTTTCTCTCTCTCTCTCTCTATCCGCCTCTTCTCACATCAACCTCTCTCCTCCATCGATCTCCTCCTCCCTCTCTGGAGATGTCACTCTTAACATCCTCAGACAGAAAGTATAAACACATATCTGCTGAGATGTTCTCTCTCCCATTCTCGGACCCATCTGGAAAACCTTAGGTTTCCCCAAAAATACATTATAGCACACAGAGAGAGTGAGAGCTGAAAGGGAACGAGAGGAATATACGTTACATTGGGATCTCCACTGGAAAGGCACAAGAGAAATGGAGACGGTATCCATGGAGGGGTGGAGGAGGAACGGGTGGTGAATTGTTTGTTTTGGCTGGCTGCACTGGGACATTTGTGAAACTCTGCTTGTCTTAAACTTTAGCTTCACGCCACATTCATTTGTTCAGCACACTGATTAGTTGTTTATACAACCATTTTTTAAAAAGCGCAAGTGTCTCTCTTCATGTTTGAAATGTCTGTTTCTGGCAAGCAGCTAATTTCACTGTTTGCATCGGCCAGAAAACAAGATTTATCTGGTGTTTCTTCCTCTGGTGAGAACCTGCAGGTCAACTGGGGAAACTGGCTGTGGGAAGAGATTCCCAACGACACAGTTGTCCCTCAATGTGATATTTTAACCGTTACATTTTAAACAAAATTATTTCTATATAGTCCTCACTCAGATTTATCACCAGCGCCACTTAGGTTTGTTTTCAGCCAATCATGGGCCAAGAAAGAACCGATCGTTTTTTTATTCCCATCCGGACAAAGGGATGGATCCAGGAATATCTTTTTTCCTTTCTGTAATATTTCAATATTGACGTTTTTTGACATTTTCACAGATTTTCCCAGGGAGTGATTCACTTACTTAAAACAATCGGTCATATTGAGGGGGATGATATCTATGAATGTTTGCCATTTGTCGCTTCTTGATTTAATTGAAAGGGACTGTTGCCGGAGGTTCATGTCCTCTACCGAGTGACATTCAAGTTTTTGTCTTTGAATTAATCCTGGCTTTGTGTTTCTGTCTGTCTTTTTTGTGTCTGTCCCTTTAGTCATCTGGAGGACAACCAAATCACTGTCGTGGAGAGAGGAGCCTTTCAAGACCTCAGGCTGCTGGAGAGGCTGTAAGTAAATCATCTCACTCACGACTGTCTGTGTGAGTGAGAGACGTCCAGTGCAAAGATAACAGCTGATGCAAACATTTTATGCATTTAAAAAGAAAAACCCATCAGACTGCAAAATAACACATAACACGTCTACCTCCAAACACTTCCTACTACTCTTCACTGTTTTTTCCTAAATACACACACTTTCCTCTTCCTGCTGTCTGTCCGTTTTGTAAAGCATATAGACACAGAGTGGACCGAGAGGAAACCTGAGTCTATCCAATTCACACACTAACTTGGAATCTCCCATAGATATCACCTTGTTACGTGTGTGTGAGTGTGTGTCGTCAGCTCACACGGAGGCTCGAGTCAATAGAATCGAGGTGTGAGGGCACAAAACAACACTTCTCACACACACACACACACCTGCATGTTTATGACTGTCGGAGGTATGACCACGACTCAGGACTAACAGTGAGCGCAGGCTGACCAGTGACTGCAACGAGAGTGTCCCCTCATGCTGTTACTATAGTGACCATCAGTCAGCATGAAACCTGAAAGAGTTTCTATGCAAATCTTGGCTTCACACTCGTCCATACAGGACTTGTCCCCCATCAGGACTCACTGGTGGCAACTTGCAAACATGTTGCAGAGAGAGACCACGAATGGGACTTTGTATCAGCTCCAGTAGCTGAAGCACTTAGTAAACATAGCTTAGACGTGGACATTAGTTATTGCAGTGATATCTGCTGCCTTGTCAGTTAATCCCTGAATTATACAGGTCATGCAAATTAACACTCTGATTAATTGTTGATGATCTTATCATATTCTCTAAAATGTGAGCAGAGCGGGGCACAGCTGCGGTTTGCTGCTGCTCCACAGCTTCAGATTCTCTGAGATGAATTACTGACTCGCAACTAAGCAAACTCTCAACGGGGAATACTTAGAAATACTGACACTAATATGAGTTATGTGGAGAAAGAACAGGAACACAGCCGGCAGCAGCTACAAAGCACGAGTCCCCGTCTGTTTTTCAAGATGCTTCTGGGATGTTTGGTTGGTTTTTCTTTCCTAAAAAAATCTGTTGAATCTCAGAGAGGTTTTTAAAGACTCCTTTCAGGTGATGAAACACACCTTCTGGCTGCCATGTTGGACGCCTTCAGCTGACGAGAGCAGCATATCCTCACTCGGGACTTGGCTCCTGGAGCAGTGTTGAATTGACATTGTTGTGTTAGGACTGGAGCTGAATATTTCCTCAGTGATATGCCTGTCCGATTATGTCAGTCCGTCAACTATCTCACCGCACGAGAGTTTTTAATTTTCCTCTCGTCTTTCCACAGTTTCACGAATTCAGTTGTAGGAAGCTGTAACTGATGAGTTTTGTAAAGTTGTTTTCTCAGGTCTCAAATCTGAAACCGTTCCATTCTCATAGGACACCAGACTAATGTGGAGATTTTATTAAAAGAAAATGCAACAGGAAAATGTCCAGAGCCAAGGGGTGGTGGCTGGGTGGTGGCTGGGCAGAGCAGCAGGAGGCCGGACATGTTGTATAAACTCTGCTGCGGAAATCACGTCTTTTTTACATTGACTCATGGTTCTTATCACCAAAAGCTCTTGAATCTCTGAAATCACTCTGTTTCCAAGTTGACGTCTTCATCTGCGTCTGCTACGTGAATGGCTTTTCTTTTGCATCGTGAGATATTTGTATAATTTTTGTTTTTCTCAGTTTTTTGTCCGTCTCGTGTTTGAAACATCAACAACACGCCCACTCCCTGTGAATTTCCTGCTGTATTCTCAGTCTGACATTTTGTGGACATTTAACCAGGCACCTGGCAGGAAAATGTCTGCAAAATGTCAGCAACAGCTGACTTGCACATTTGCATTCTTACATACAGCCCCAGGAACAAGCTTGGACTATAGTGCATATCTGAAAGCAGACCTACAGTAGAGTACAGACAGAAAGATAAAAGCTGTTAGTTCAGGTGACGGGAAACTTCACTGACTCATGGTAGAAACCTGAGCGATGTTGAGTGGCAGCAACATGTGTATCTTGACTCTTAATGGAGATCACACATCTGATAGTGAAAGTGTGAGGTGAGGGGCTGCTTTAATGTTAAAAGGCTCTTTAAGGTGGTGTGTCATGAGGGTCAGAGGTGGAGGGAGGGAGGGAGGGAGGGAGAGGTTAGGTGGTAAAATAGTTGTGTGTCAAAACTTGCACAGGAGATGGTTTCATTTTAAAATACAGCTTTGTGCAGCTCTAACATGTTTATAAAACCGCATATAAAAAGTAAATGCATAACACAGTGTAACGATGAAACAATACACTTTAATTAGAGTCACTTGGACATAAAACTAAACTTTGCTTTTTCTGTTTCGGAAAGAAAACAACACATAATATAGTGACGGTGATTTTTTTAAATGTGTCGCTGACAGATTCTCTGATGTTGTGCCGATCAGGGTGAAAGGTCAGAGGTGAGAGGTCCTGGTGCTGAGTCCGTGTGATTTACGGAGTCACAATGTGAAAAACATGTTGAGGACATTCATTTGTGTTAAAACATGAATTTTAAGGTCATGTGTTTGGCTCATTCATCTTCTTTCTAATTTGAAAGAAACAGAGGTGGTCTGAAATAAAAATCAAATGTCTGACTTTGAGCGTTGTATAGATTCATATTATTATTACTTTTTATAGTCCTTATAACTGCTGGATATTTTCTGTATTTTTTATTTTGACTCTTTCTGCAGTAATCCAGTGACACCAGTTCCCTTTAGTCACCAAACCATTTCGGCCTGACTTTACTCGTATTCTGCCGAATAGACACAATTTTTCCAAATTTAAAAATATAGTGTCCATAGACTTGCGGGTTGGTAATATCTCAAAGGCTCCAAGCAGAAAAAACTCGTCATTATTATATGAAAACACACAAAGGATTCTTCTCTTAAAAGTCATAACGGTTTTGTGAGTGAACGTCTTAAAGTGACTCATAACTGTAATAGTAGGTGGTCATGGGCTTTACTTTAGTACCAGCAGTTATTTTCTCGGAGCAGGGGTCAATTATTTCAAATGGTGGATATCTCCTTTTGGACAGCAACTCTCTTTCCATTGGTGCACACAGGAGTCATGGTCTTATTATCATTATCTCAGCGGTTTAAAGGTTGGTGTCTGTGTCTTCTCCAGCGCAGACTCTACGCTGCGACCCCGTGACCCCCGGCCCTCCTTTGCTTTTCCTTTTCCCCTTGCACGCCTCGTTTCTCAGCCGAATGCTCTGGTAGCTTGATAACACTTTCACTCCCTCTCCTCTCACTGTCCTCATCTATCTCTGTTGCTGCCAACCCCACCCTCGTTCTACACACACACACAGACAAACACACACACACACACACACAGGCAGGCATGTCGCTCTCCCCCATCCTACTCTTCACGCACACATCTTTCTGTTGGTTGACACCATTTTATTTGTCACTCCATCTCCCTGTGCCTCTCATTCCTTTCTAAATAATTGCCATGTGTTCATTTCAGGCTTGGTTCACATAGAATCGTATTTAACCAATGGGTATGAGCAGGGTTTTCACTCCATAAACTGTTATGTTTAGAAACAGTCCTATATCATTGGTAAAAATACCTGTAATGTTTTCTTCGAACTTTTGAATTTTGAATGTTAATTCATAGTTGTTTTTAACTTCCATACTCTTGTCATATATGTGCATGTAGAGATAGTGTTGCCTGTAAGTTCCTTTCTCTTGATTGGCATTGCTGGTTTTTCACATAACAAATATTGTCACATTTCCCCTGAAAAGTTTACTTTAAACTTTAAAATTTACAAAACCACATGGAAGTTTAAAACGATTTTTTATATGAGAGCGATACATCAGATACTTGTTATAACCTACCATCCGCTCAAATAGATGTAGAGCTAAATACTCACATTATGTCCTTTCACATATGTAATAAATCAGTTCTTTCTCTGCATCCCAACCTCGTGTGGGCATATATACTTTTTTTTAAACTGTGACATGTTGATGTTGGCTGAATGCACCTGAAATCGCTTCTTGGAAAGTTTGGGTTCAAGAGCCTAAAGCCTTTCACATTTGTGTATCTTGACCAGTATTAGTGGGTTAATACAGGACGGATAATCTATCATTCGGATTCATGAGAGATAAATATAAAGTATGAATTCCTGGGCAAAGGATGATTATTAGATACGCAGTCATATTCTTCCCATGAAGTGACAAATCAGATTAAGACTGTTATCAAAATGTATTCAAAATGCGTTGTCCTTCTAAAGTTCATTTGATCCTTACACATCTTCCACTGCTGCAGAGATGACTGGAAATCTTCAGAAAAGCGAGGTCGTTCCTTCTCTCCCTCTGGGGTTAAAGCACATGCAGGAATGATAGTGATAACTGGCTTTAAGGAGCTTACAGCACGATAGCTGCAGCTTGCACAGAGAGAGAGAGAGCACCGTGATAACCTGTGGGTCACGATCACAGAAAACCAGACAGCCTTTCCCATGAGTTTCACCTTTGAACCATTAACCCACTGACCTTGAAGGTGATGCTCTCTGCTGCTCCGTGATACTAAACACAAAAGTGAATCTGAGTGATTTATTAGTGAGAGTGTCTGCTTCGTTTTGTTCATGCTGAGGTTCAACCATCTCAAACTTTTTTCACTTTAACTCTTTTCTTTTTGTCCCTGCAGTCGTGTGAACAGAAATAAACTCCAGGTTCTCCCAGAGCTTCTCTTCCAGTCCAACCCCAAACTAGGACGACTGTAAGTACACCTTTTTTTTTGTTTTTCCATCTCTCCATCCAACAATTCTTCTTTCCTCAACGCTCCCATCTTTCTCCATCTCTTCCTCCACAACTCTCCCTCTCACTTCCCTTCTCTGTCTCTTTTGATGTGTTACGTGATCCATTTGAAAACACGGTCACGGTGCAATGTCAGAGCTTTTATCCGGGTTGAGGGTTCAAATCCCGTGCCAGGTGACACAGTGCTGCTCTGTGCTCCTGGGGAGGGGTGAGAAAGAGTGTGCGTGTCAGATATATGTGTGTGTAGGTGTGTGCGCATTATTTTAAGAGGTGAAAGTGTGCCTGGGGTGAATGTTTTCCTTGGATTGGTGAGGAATCTTTATACGGGAGTACGGCCTTTTCCCAGAGTCCTCGGAGTGGAAGAGAAGGTCACACTGATGCAGGGAAGTGTCCCACGTACCTTCCCTCTCTCTCTTTCATCTCACCTTCCCAGACACACCCTCTACTTCTTCTCTTTCTATCTCTCTCTCTCTCTCTTTCTATCTATTTCTCTGTTTTCAGTCTCTCACTTCTTTCTTCTGTTCTCTTTCTTTCGACTCAGGTTTTCTATTTTCCTTCTCCTCAGAGAGTCTCTGTCAGCTCAGGCTGAAGGCTGAAACACCTTCTAAACTTTATGGCTGTTTATATTGGGCTGGCTTCAAGTGAAGCTGGAGGACCAGACTGTGTGTATGTGTAGCTCTGGTGCATATCTCCTTTTGTATGTGTCTGAAATAATTATCGTCTGCATTCCCGGGGCTTATATATGATGTTCCTATGTGTGCATTCTTAAATCATATTGATATACTTCATTGGTATTTGTATGTGTTGTAAGGTAATATCAGTGCTGGGAACATGTCCCTTCTTTCTTCTTAAATATTGTTTTCATAAGGCAGAACACCTTCTGTTCTTCAGTTCATGGTGTTTTAGTGATTTTCAATTGGAAGCCAGAGTCTCTGCAGATTTAGAATGAGCTGTACTGTCCAGATAAATAGGTCTATTGCTTGCAGATTGATTGATTGGAGAATTTATATCTGTCCACAGTATGATTCTTCTAACTTTTACACACATCTTATTTACAGCAAATCATAGATAGATCTTATTTTTCAGTTTTCAGCGCATTAGGTGATACAGAAAAACTTTGAAAACTAAATAAATTATCATAAAAGGTGCTTTGTCATTAACCTTTAAAGTAAGCTGGTTGTCTTATCTCAGAAAAAAACATTTAGTGAATATGTAGTTCTCATAGAAATCTGCACTCCAGGCTTGCAGTCTATTAAAGAAATATGTATCTGTGAAGCATATGAAAAATATGGTTTGTATTATGTATAGCACTTTATCAGTATGGCCTCTGGCGTCTGCAGAAAAGCCACAGGGAGACCAAATCTTCAGTGGGTTTCAATGTAGTGCGATTTCCTTCCAAATGGATCATAAATTTTAACCAAGCTTTCAGAAAATCGACAAGAGAAAATGTGAATTTATGTGTATTTCCATCCACTTCCATTCTGCGAATACTGAACAACTAAATAAGGTCTTTGCCCTTAAAAGAGTTCAGGTTACATCCCTGTCCAGTAATACATTTGTTAAAAACCAACTGGAGGCCACTAAGACAAGTCACATGAAATCCATAAGTCATTGTGAATCTTTTTCCATCTCACTTTGTCGCATTTAACTTACAACAGGTTTTTCCAGAAGTGTTTTCAACCAGCTGGAGTGAAATGCACCTTGTGAACCTTCTGTTAAAAACTCCCACTGACTGATCATGTGTTTCATATTTCTATGGCATCGTCGCTGGAGACAGCAAAGTAGCCTGTTGTGGCTGAAATTGCACATTGTCATTTACGTCAACTGTCGGATCACACACAGTCAGAAGCGCTCATGTGAACATCAGGGAAACACAGCGGAAGACACACACATACACACACATATTACCATATTACACTGTGTTTTCGCGACCCTTCCTCTTGTTTCTCATGAGTGACAGTCTTATTTCCTCCTCCGCCCGGCTCACTATTCCATTAAACCACTAATTGGTCTCGATAGCTTTTATTTATCACCGGTCGAATATGGATCCCTATAGAGCTCTCAGTAAGAGAGTGGAAAGGGTGAACGTGTTCCAAACTTAACATTATAAATCTCATTTTCTTTATATCCCTGCTTTGCCATCAGCGCAGTCTAAATTACAGTGTCTGGAGTTTCCTCCTGCTCTTTATTTTTTTTTTTTATGGTCCGCTTTTCTGGTTTTTCTCTTCCTTCTTTCTTTTCGGTGCTTTTCATCTCATCCGCGCTGTGATTTTCTGCAAATTGAGTGTCGGAAATGTAAATAGCAAGACGTATAGAGGGAGTGTGCGTAAGAGAGAAACACAGAAGAGGCAGAAATGAAGGTGGAATGAGAGGAAAGAGAAGGCAAAAAAAGGCAGGAGGGGGGGGGGAGTGAGGCTGAGAATGAGAATAAGAAAGGAGGAGGAGACGGGGAGGTTAGCTCGTGGCTTTCTGGTTTAGGTTCATAACCTTCCTCTCTGTCAGCCTTGGTTAGATATTAAATGATGGCAGTGTGATAGGAATTACCTCTTAACCCTCCTATTAAAGCTCTGTGGTCTGAGGTTTGGAGATGCGAGGGGAGGGAAGGAGCTGGACTAGCATTAAGGGAAAGTAGGAATAGGTCGGAGGCTTTGCTTTTGAGGAGGGTGGGAGGTAGACGCAAGAGGTATCAGGCTGGATAATAGCTTTTACCAGAGTCTTGGAACCTGTGGGCATGAACTAAACATTTGATTTAATGGAAGAGAGCTTTTTCTCTTATTGGAAAATGTTTTAATTGAGCAGTAAGTGTGACTGGTGATTGACAAAGACGGATGAACAATAGGTATCAGGGCGGTCATGTGAGGGGGGGTGGGATGGATGGATGAAAGGCCAGTGGTGTTGGATGAAGGCTGCGGGTAGACGGATGGAGGGATCGGAGTCTGTGGCCCCCATTCGGTGCTCAGTGGGGGGAGGTCAAAGTGGGGATGGTGAGATAGATGGAGGACTGGAGTCTGTGGCTTTCAGTGTGTGTAGTCTGTGGTCATCTCCCCCCACAGTTTGCAGAGACTGTGGTCTCACAGCACATGGACACAGACACACAATATCACACACGCTAAGCTCTCTGGCTTTGAGCAGAACACATTTGCTCGATACAGGCGGTGAACGTCTGGTTTGAAAAGCAACAACCACGATGGCTCGGATGGAAAAATACAATCTGTTGGTTGAGACTGGTTTTGTGCATCACTCCATCAGAGAGTGTTGCTTTGCTAAGAGACCTGATGGTTGTTATAGTCTCACGTCTAATAACACTGACCCAGACTGACCTATCCATGTAGAGACAGAACATGATCCAGTCATTTTTTCTGCTAAATAAATAAATACAATGAAATAAATACATTTCTTTGATGATCATTGATAATTTAACATCAAATCATAGCCCTCTGAATCAGAATCGAATAGTTGGGGTTCCTGGAGGTTCCCACCCCTAGTTTGAACATGTTTTCTGTGTGTCTGTGTAAGTGTGAGTGCACGTTGTTGCAGGGACCCAGAGTGCACTGCTGTTTGAACTGGTCACTCTTCCACAGGAAGGAGCTCAGGTTACAGCTGATTGGTTTGCATTAGAGAGACTTTCATGACCCTCCTCAACTTGTGCTACTGTCACACAATGTTTTAGCAATTACAGTTTTCCCATGTTTGCCAGTTGAGACAGTATAAAACTATCAAAACAACCTGTAAATCAAGAATCTAATATATGCTCGTATAATAAACGTTCCAGTATCTTTCAGTTAAGTTTCTTCCTTCTCTCCATCACTGCTGATTAGTTCCCTCTGTATTTTCACTGCTCTCCCGTAAAATGCATCACAGCAAGGATACCAGCAGCCAACCATTCAGGCTAAAATGCTTTGGCTCAATGGAAAGATAAGTGAGTTTCTGTCCACAGGGGATGATGGTGAGGGGCTTTTCATCCAAATTGTCCTTGAGAATGAAGCTTAATGCTTACACTCATTGTAGAATAACGACGGTAGATAAAAAATCTACAAAGTTAGTCTAGTTATAGAGGAGGAAACTACATGCAACATCTGTAATAAAGAGCCGGATGGATATCTAAGGGAATGGAGTGTTCCACCCATCATGACCTGGACAGTTGCCAGTTTAAATCCCTGCACCGGCGATTGAAGTGACTGAACGTCAATGGGACATGCTCTTCGGCACCATTAGGGTTACCCACGAGCAAGGCACTTAACCTGCAAAGGCTTTAGTGGAGCTACCAGATGTGAAAGAACAGACGCAACCCTGCCTGACTCTTACTGTAAAAACAACTTGACTGGTTAAGTCGGGGGGGAAAAAGAAGCTGGACAGAGAGAGGAATGAGAGAGAGGGGGGGTGCTGCTGAAGGGAGCGGGGGTCATTTGAGATGTCTTTTCCTCCTAATTAAGTTAATGGAGAAAGACGAGGAGGTTGGCTTTAATCTTGGCTAATTGTCCATTTAGAGCCGACTGCCATAGTTTACCTGCTGGAATGTTACGGTTTGTGTTACAGTAAGTGCGTGTGCTCTGTGTGATCAGTGATTGGCTGCGACAGTCGGAGCCTCCGTGGCGATTGGTCGGAATGGTCTGGAACGGTGAGGGTTGAATGTAAACTGCTCGAGCTCACGTGCGCCTCGGCTCATCCATCTATGGTTTTCTTTATCTCCCTTTTGTGTTACACAATCAAACGGCTTTGTTGTTTGCAATGCCGTGAGGAATCGTGAGGCTGTTTTCTCTCTGTTTGGTTTTCACGTCACTGGATGTTGGCGGGAAACAAATAAGTCTCAAAAACACAAACACACACTGACACACAGAGACACACAGGAGCACACAAATCAAGATGCTCTCACGCCAACACTCCTGCTGCTTTAACACCACAGGCGCTGGATGAAGAATTGTCGGCCTGCATGTGTGGGTTAGTGTGTATGTGTGTGTGTGTTTTGGTGCATGGCAGACTTTATGCTAAACCACACACCCACGACAGAACTTCTTAATAATTAAACATGACTCAGAAGTACGAACCATGGTATGCAGCTGCACCACAAGGCTTGTAGGACCAGACACGCAGCTGCACCACAGGGTCCATACTCAGCAGTACAGACTTGCATTCCTGTTAAGTTGATCAATCTTACTTACATTCAATGTTGAAATATTACTTGGTTTATTGCTTCCTGAAACAAGATGAAATGGCAGTGGGTGTTCTGGCAATCAAGCTGCACCAGAAGGCCCATAGTCTCCAGGATGGAGCTGCACCACAGGGCCTAAGTTTCACAGGGAAGGGAAGGCAACCTGACCAAAGTTCTTCTCAAAGAAGGCTACTCTTAGCGGCGTGTGTGTGTGTGTGTGTGTGTGTGTGTGTGTGTGTTTCCCACAGCGCAGACTGCAGTGCGATTTTGTCCCAAGACATATTTAGATAAATACACATGCGGAGAGATACCGAAAACCAGGAGGGAAAGAGAGACCGGAACAGAGAGCAAACGATATCGGGGATAATTTGAAACATTTGGAAAATCCAGGATATGCTTGATTCCCAAAATTTCATACATTCTTTCAGGACTTCTAAAAATAACATTGCAGTAGATATTGTGACCTCTCATGGTGTTCATAAACGTTCAAGTGAAGTGGTTACTTTTGATAAGGTGATTTCTTTATCACCGTTTAAATAATAAAAACAAGCACATTCAAATGTTTGTTCTTTCTAGTTAAAAACCAAACAACACGCTGTTAAAGTGAATGTCAAATTATGCTTTGGGTGAGTTTCCACATTCACATATTTTCATCTCATTGTGTTCGTCTCATCTGCCAGTCGTTGGCTAAGTGTGTGAATTAAAAACGCCCTCAGTGATGTTTTCAAGCTTTCGAAATCCGTCAGTGAAAAGGCCACAAGTTATGAAGTGTGTTGTCGTCTGATTTGGACGTGTGAATAAAGTAAGGCCACAGCGTTTCCTAGCGATGTAAAAGTTCACGGCAGCAACACCTTTCCCTTTCAGCTGCCTACTTTAGCATCTAGCTAGTTAGCCGCAGGGCCACAACCTATGAAATGTTCGTGGGAGGCTGGAGATTTGTAGATTTCTTTTTTTATTTCCCCTATGTGGCCAAGAATTTTTTATACGGTTGCACTGAAATAACACAGAGGCTGCATGTGGTAGTAATTTAACTTAACAAATAAAGGTGAGTTGGATGAGGGAAGTAGCCACAGTGCTGCGTGTTCACACTTTCTCTTTAACCTGTGTAGTTTAATGGGAGATAGGGATGTGTGTAGACTCATAGAGAATATCTGGTTGTGTGGGGGGGGGTGTACTTATGTACATGATTGTGATTGAGGTTGTAATGTATAAAATTAGGCCATGCGTGTGTATGTCTGTACAGTATGTAGTGTATATCTGTAGACTTATGTATGATCTTTTATGCTAAATGTGTATACAGAGTTCGGTAATTTGTGTCTCTGCTTGCGTCTGCATTTTTGTTTATGTTTGTATATGTCTTGCATTTGTTTGTACATGTCCACTTACATACATGTCTCTGACTTTACGTGTGCGTTTGTATGTGCGTTTTGAGTGTGTGTGTGTGTGTGTGTGTGTGTGTGTGTGTGTATATGTCTCTATGTATATTTAAGTGGGAGGCAAACTTGATGCAGGGCCAAACAGACTCTCACAGTGTTTAATCACAATTTAGGTTTACACAAGAACAGTAATCAAAAACACACTTGGCTCCCTGGAAGCTGGAGCGGGAGGAAGAAGAGGAGGAGGAGGAGGAAAGGGAAGAAGGAGAGAATTGAGGGAGAACAGGAGACCAATGGGGAGGCATGATGAGGAATGGGAGGATGATGGTAGGAGGTGAGGGGAGAAAATGAAAAAATCTTGGGTGACAGGTAAAGACAAGAGAGGAAGAAAGGAAATACAATAAGAAACGGGGGATAACAGGAAGCAGGATAAGATAATTGTGCCGTAGATCCTGTGAGTTAAGAATAAAGAAGCTTTTGTTTATTGTTGACCTGTTTTTTTTTCCATCTTACAGACCGGACTAATGATCTGGCTCTGATTTGAGTTGCTTTATTTTTCCTAAAGGATGCTTTAAAAACCTGGCAACTGGCTTCGGGCCCACTGTTGTGTGTATTTGTGTGTGCGCAAATGCGTGTGTGTGTTGAGGGTGTGGGTTTCAGTTGTAAAAAAGCACAATGGAGTCGTATACACAGTACACTTCATCACTAACAAAAGTCAAACCACTAAACAAATGTAATGTCCCCCATAATTACAGTCATGTGTATAAGATGATAGAAAAGACTCTTTTTCCTCAACAAAACTTTCAGTTTTTATGTCACTGTTTCAGTTTTTATAGGGAAACTCCAGACTGCTTGTTTCAAACATTTCTTCTTCCAAGACTCAGGCAGTTTCCTGGGCAACACAATGAGTTACTGGGTCAGGACTCGACAGAAAATTCCATAATCCAGGGGTCAGACTCCTAAATTCAGTGATTCAGCAATGATCAATCTGGATAAAATACAACCCAGCTTCATTACCCTTTGCACGATTTACTGTATTTTCATATCAAGTTTCTTGCTATTAATCATGTTGGCGCCGATCAGATTTTAAGATAAATCTCTTTAAGTGTTGTTGCGGATGGAACACGATCTACGGTCTAAGTAGTACTGACCAATGAATTGTATTTTAAATGTCATTGGGGTCAAAACATGCTGAAGGACTGCCACATGCCCTTGTGTTCTTTATTGCAGCTTTACAGTCTTGGGAATGTCCCAGGAAATGATTACACTGACCGACATGTTCTTAAATAACCCCTTTTGATACAACTCTCTCTTGTACTTGTCTGACAGGGAATTTATTATTGTTTTTGCGTTGGATTTCCAGTAGAGTGGTTGAGTTAAATTTTTAGTTAGTGTGGGTTTTTGAATGTTATTTTGGCCGTGGAGACCCTGATGCTATAAGTTGTTTCCATTTTCTGCAGTTTGTGTCAATTTCCTTAAATACAATGTAACAGTTGTGCTTCTTAACAATTATCTTCAGCCTTCTCTTGATATGTTACTTCCTGTGTCCCCTAGACAAGAGAAGGTAATAAGAAGTGTCAATGCAGAAGGTATTGTGTCTTTTAAAAATCACAGCAGTGTGCAAGGGTGTGATGGGTAGAAGAGAATGTCTTCTAGTTGCTATGCACATACTGTAAAAGGTAATGAAATCATAAATACGTAATCTTTCCCGAGCACTGAGGTGAACCAACCTCATGCTTCTGGATTTCCACAGATCTAGGCTCACAAATAAAGGTGGCCAGGCAGTGGCTCCTCCTAATCTCTGGATCAATTTACATATTCATGTCAGGACCACTCAGAGCCTTAGGTTACAGTTAGTGTTTTAATCCAAAAATAAGGTACTGGATGTAAAAATAGAATAATATCTACGATCTTGTTTGGAGTAGTCTCAACTTCAAACTATTTTGTAGATTAAAATAAATGGGAACGTTTCAGTTCTTGAACAGTTCTCATGAGAAACATTTTCACTCTGTGGGAGGTCTACATAGCTTCTGCTTTCTTTGTTGACCATTATTATGGCTACAGACTACATGGGTGGAACTGGCTAATGTTGCACACACTCGGGCACATGGGCAGCCACATGTAGGTGTCCAGAGTCCTTCTGTCAGTGTTTGGGCGCGAGTGGATGTGTGTGTGAAAACTTAGACGTGTGATTTATTCTGTTTAAGTAAAGTCTGATTGTTACAAATGAACCCAAACTGTTGCTATTGCTCCGGTGTAATCAGAGTCAAACACACTCGCAGAAACCAAATGACTCAATACAACTCTGTATCTCATGATCACACACACACACACACACACAGTCAGAGACACACTGCAGATGTAGGCCTGCACGTCAAGCGATGCAAACAAACACCAACCGATTCTGTCGCTCTGTTCTTCTCTCCTCATCTGTCTCGCTGTCACGCAAACGCATTCAAGCAGAGACCGGGTTCTCACATGTGTTTCACAACTCATTGAGCGGCTAAGAAATCAGCATCTGTAATATTTCCTTTTTGTGCCCCCAGAAATGTGTCTCAGTCGGGTGTAACTCCTGTTGTGTACGTTGCTGTGTATATACAGCTCCTCTCAGAAGAATAAACAGGTGAATGACTGATTGAAGATTGTTTCGTTCCACAGGCTGAATTACAAACTCCTCCTGTCTTTTATTACAGGTATTGCAGCGGGTTAAATCATCCTCACGTTATCTAAAGAAAATAACATATTTTGAATAGGTTCCTTCTGAATCGCGGTGTCATGCAGCGAACTTCGCAGTGTAATAAATCTAAAATGTTTTCTGTTTGTCATTATGTTACTATGGTGTAACATGTTGGCTACAAAGAGCTTACGAACTCTGGAAGCTTTTACATCATCCATGTACCACTTAAGATGACTCAACAGCAGGAATAACTAACATAAGCTGCTACATGCAACATTTTAACTTTGCTAAATCACGACCATATTGAGGCTGAAACATTAGAATAAACACTGCAACAAAAAAAATCATGCTGCCATCAAGAAGATTGGCAGCTTGTAGAGTTGGTCTAACATCGTGTGCCACCTTGTCGATTTGGCTGGATATGTACTGGTCTGAAATTAGAGGGCGGTACTTCTGTCTTTCCAGGGCAAATGGAGCTAAAGTCTTCAGGGTCTTAGATGGCAGACGGATTGAGTAAACAAAGTCTGATAAATCATTTCCAATTTGATTATCCTTTTTAAGAGAGAACCTTTGACTGAACAGCCAGAGATCCTTCCAGCGGGAAGGAGAAATATGGTCTTTATTTTGAGAACATTTCCATTTACAATACCACAGATTATGGCAGAGGGTATCACTCATGTTGATTGTCATGGTAACTTAGCAAGTACTACAGTGTGATGAAGATTATAAGTTCAGCATGTTGGTTTAAAAAGTATACAGTTTGCGTATTTAGCTGCATTGAGTCATGTGTTAGATTGAATACAGATATTTGTAGTAGTATTGAAACTACAGAAACATGACGGATGCATTCTAAAAGGCCACTAAGGGTCAGTGAATGATTTGATGACAATCACAATCAAGTGAATCACATGATCTAATCAGTCATCATAGCTCAACCCAATTGACCTAACATCTGTGTAGGCATTGGACGTTTGGTCCCAAGGGTTAGTGGTGCAATAAGTCTTCAAATGCAGCCTCCAAAGTCAACGGAGTTTCAAGGAGTGGACATCCTAAAGAGAGGCTGTACAAACAGTGATGTTGCAGTGGTATAGTGTTTGGGATTTCCCTCTTGAAATACTTCTCCAGAAATACTACTCCCGCAATCATTTTTTGGAAGCAATGTGACAAAAAAGACGGAGTGGGAAGAAGGAGAAGATGATTATTGTCACAGAGATTTAGATTTACAATGCATTGGACGTGTGATAGAGAGACGGACATGGAGAGAGAGGAGAATGAAAGACTCAGCAGAAGCAGGGAGAGAGTCAGCCACATGAATGGGGTGAGAGAAGATTTAACCAGGCCTCTTCTAAATACAGAGCACCGCAAAGCCACTTTAAAACCTGTAGAGATATATTTATACATGACACACAAACACTCACAAGCACACACACACAGACAGTGACTGTATGTGCAGTTCTCCCTGTTTGTTTCTGCCTCTGTCTCTCTCTTTCTTTTCAACACATGCATTGCAACTCTTAACTGGTCGAGACGTTGTAAGAATGTATGAACATTAACAGTACCACTTGAATCCTGTGGGGAGCAGTGTGGCCGATAAAGTGAGACAAACATTGGACACGAAGAAGAATATTTCATCCAAGGGTGAAGAAAATGGTAAACTTTTTCGCCAAAACCAAATTGTCTTACTTGGTGAGATCGTTACTGACAGAATTGATTTCCTATTGTGTTGTACTTGTCAGATTGGGCGATAATGTCCGAACCAGTTTCTCTGCACATTGTCTGGAGCTCAATGGAGAAACCAGGCCAAATCTGTAAAACAGAAACCCACACCCAGAAAACCCCAGTCAGCCCACAGTCCATCTGTTACTTTCTGAGGTTATTATATAACAAAAAGCTTTGAACTTTAAAATAACTCGACATTTGTTAGTCTTACATTTTCAACAATTGTCTCTAGAATTCAGAGCTGGATCTCAAGTCCCATCAGCCATTCGGTTTTCAAACACAATGTTTATAAAAACCCAAATAAAGTCAAACTTCAATGGAAAGTTTGTTAAGAGAATCTATGAAAAGATAGGCGAGAGGGAGCGTGGAAGTGACCGTTATTTTTAGGTCGGGTAAAGATAATTAAAGATCCTAAAAAGCCATGACAGGTTGTGTATGTTGTTCAAACCCGAGTTACAAACATGAGGGTTTATCTTGTTTTCGTTGGAAATTCTTCTCACGGCTGAAAATGTGTGTCGGCGTCACTGCTTGCTGAGTGTGTAAGAAAGAAAGAGAGACAGTGAAGCTCTCCTCCTCTCATTCTTATCAATGCATCTCTGTCTTTTCTTTTCAATATTTAACACAACCTGGTGTTTTGACAGGTTAACCAGCCTGTCAAATGGATACAAGGCCAACGTTGTGCATATAACCTTTCAGAGGAGTGTGTTTGGGCTTATGTGTGCTTATGTGTTTATTGATTGCTTTATGCATGTGTTAGTGTGTGATCAGTTGTGTGTCTGTTCAGTTGGAGTAGCTCTGGTTGCGTCAACTGTCAGTGTGTTACTGTTTATGTATGGACAAGTCCTGTGAGTCTGCGTCATTGTGCGTCACTGATGATGGTTGTCAGATGTTGCTGCATTTAGATATCCTTGTCATCGCTCAGGTGTCTGTAAACTTCCAGACGTGCAGACAATCAACACCGGCACTGATGAATGTCGTGTGTATTTCAGAGAGAGAGATAAAAAAAGTGAAATGTGTATTTTGAAATTTAATAAAGTAAAGAGAAGAAGAAACTCCCTGCGCTCAGAGGCAGAGAAAGAGTTTTATGTGCGTCCTCAACCACACACATTGTTCCCTGCAAACTTGTCATGCTGAATTTCGGTCACTTTTACAAGCACAGCGTCACGCTGGTGGTATAACTCCTTTAGAATCGTGTGTATCTCAGCGTGCCTGTGATTGTTCTCTGTTTCAATCAAAGACAATAGGCTCCAGCGGCCTGCCCGCTAATTCGTAGCTTCGCTTTATACGGCCAAGAAGTCACCACAGCCTCTGCAGCTACACATGCAGCCATCACGGATTATCTGCAGATTAGTTTTGCACTACTGTTGTAAAGCTTCACAGAATCTTTTTGGAAATTCTGCAGCACTTATAGTAAATACAAGGACAATATTTCCCTCAGCGCTGATTCTTTAAGTCTGTAATGTTGCAGCGTGAAACTCAAACTCTACTGTAACCTGTACTCCAAAGCTTTTGCTGTAAACAAAGCTTGTTTTTAGCTATAATTACGGCATCTCCCTTTGGGTAATTTGTATAATTTTGGAAATGCTACACCGCTGTGATGATGTGTACCGTTCGCCCAAGTTTTGCCAGAATCGAGTCATCGGCCTCAGAGACACATGTGCGTGATATAGAGATGGATGAATAAAACAAAGGACAAATATGTGACAGAAATAAGATCCCATCTGGGGGAAGGTTTCAACTCTTAAAGCAGGTTTTATTTTTCAATTCAAACTCGATCATTCTGTTTATACCACAAACACACACCAGATTGTTCATTATACGTTGGATTAAATAGAAACCTTGTGTTGGCCCTAACTTTGTCGAACTCAAAATAAACACATATTTACTGCCCCATTAAGTGGTAGAAGCTGTCGCTTTGTTACAGCCAAAATAAGTAGTGATATACGTGCATGCGGTTATGCATATTAATTTATAAAGTTGATAAAGCCCTGATAAAAACGCACATGTAAATGACGAACGCTCTCTAGTCATTGACGATTGGGAGTATTGGTTCGTAGCTGGAACTCTGTATTCACGATTTTCAGTCTGTGAGACTGAAAGGAAGAATAACAAATTTGAAGTGCCAGCAGGAGAGGACGCTGGTGAAGGCAGGGGGATGTCTGATGTGTGGAAGGAGTTTGTCTCCGCCACTGAACATCAATAAACAGTCGGTTGCAGTTACCAACACTGACAAAAGATAAATAAACTGTGGAGATAGATACATACCAAGAGAGGGAGGGGAAAGAGGGGAAGAATGATCGCCTTACAAACAAAGACAGGGAGAGGAAACGAGGGGGAGGACGAGAAAGACGAAACAAGAATAAATTAGAAATACCACATTTTAGGACCAGTATTGCATACATATCACATATGCATACATTAATTTTACAGCAATATCTAGTAATGTATGGATAAAGGGGAAAGGAGCTTGGGGTAGAACTACGGCTCCTTCACTTTTAAAAGGACATGTTGAGGTTATCAGGGTGGGTATCTCGTCATGATGCCTCCTGGCTGCCCTCCGTGGGAAACATCCAATGCCCAACCAGAAGAAGACTCCATGATAGACCCAGAACTCACTGGAGGGACTAGATATCCCATCTGGCCTGGGAACTCCTCAGAATCCCAGAGGAAGAGTTAGAAAGTTTGGCTGGGGATAGGGACGTCTGGAATACCCTTCCTGGCTCTGCTGCCTCAGTGACCCAAGCTCAGATAAGTGGAAGACGATGGATGGATATAAATAAAACAAGATATTCTCTCATAGTAAACAAATACTGAGCCTTTCCATTTGACATCAGCTAATTTGTCTTCCCAGTCCAATAGAGTTGAAGAGCTTCCTTTCCCCCTTACACACATTCTCATTGGTGGAGCGTCTGCACAACAGACCTCCTGGTTTGAAGAAGTCTAGAAGTTTAGTCTGTTTCATGGGTTGCACAAAGCCAGGTATAAGTAGATACACAGTTTGTTTTCCCTGGTCTGATTTTGAAATCCTGTCTTACTCATGTTATTTGCATTAGTGACACAAGAGGCCGCCTTGTAAAACACGGCTTCTTTTCTTTGTTCCCCCCTGGGGTTGAAGCATTTGAAGTCAGCCCAGTGAAAAATTAGCTCTGTCACAGAGTGTCACAAATACTCATAAATTCAGAGAACAATATATATTTAGACTCAGACATCGTAAATGTAAATGTGCTCGTAGATGTATGTTGAGAGAGACAGCAAAAAGAAGAAAGAAAGGGAGCAGAGAGAGAGAGAGACAGAGAGAGAGAGAGACAGGCTGAGCTAAGAAGACACAGAGAAAGAGAGCGTGTAACAGCTAGAAACACAGAGACCAGAACAAATAATCATGTCGTTGAGGCTGAGACGGAGAACGTCTGGGCGGGACACATGCTGTAGTGGCTCCTGCGAGAAATGGCCGAGCGAGGAAGATCAAGAGCAAAAGAGAGGGAGAGCAAACGAATGCCAACACCAGTTAGTGTGAGGGAGCGACCAGGCTAAATAAACGTCCACAGGCGTCGAGTGATGCCGGGCACTACTGAGGTCCACGCCACCCACTGCCCTGTGGCCACTGTCATGTGGTCAGCTCAAGGGATGATGTCATCGGCTGCTCCTCGGCTGCAGTTCTTCTGTCCTGCTGCAAATGTTTCAGCTCTGCTACTTCTGTCTGAGGAATAATGGAGCGACCGTATTCACACCATATTTGTCCAGGCAGAGAGATTTCATAGCTCTACAATGTGCTTTGTGTTTTAGCATCAGTTAGAAGAGAAGTTCTGTAAAATGAGTAGATCTTATCACACTGATGTTCATTCAAGTGTTCATGTTTCTGATAAATTCTCTTTTAATTACTTATTTGACCTGATAAAAATGGGGTGAAACTCCATGATTGACAGCGTGGACTCACTTATGATTCGTTGAGAGCAGGCATGGGTGGAGCCTTGATACCGAGGCTCCACCCCCTGTTGGTGCTGCTCAGACTCCGACTCCAGATGAGGCCATTGGGGCAAGATGGTTTTGTTTGTATCTGGGATATTTTGGCTTCCTTTCTGGATAGACCTACCTAAGTCATAAAGCCTGTGGGTTCCGTCTGTAATTACATTGATTTCTAGTTTTTAATTGCAAATCTTAATGTGTTAATCTGTTTTCCCTCTTTCACATCAAGGCCACAGAGTGAGTCGGCTGAGTAGCTGTGATAGTTTAGTGGAAATGAATCAAACCCACTTCCACAGTGTCTGGTGTTCAAAACATCATGTCAAGGTTTTATGATACTGTTCTGGGAAGCAAAGACAATTTTCAAAGAAAATAAAAAAAAATCTGTCCGTCCGTCTCTGAGCAGACACGACGTCCGTTCTTTACAAGGTGTCGGACACACGGCTGAGGACCTGTTGGCTGAAAGGAGCATGAACACACACAACACACACGCACACACACACACAAATGGACACATGCATATAAAGACATTTCTGTCACTTCACTGACAAGGTGCTCACTGATCCTGCCGCTATGCATGTGTGTGTTGGCGTGTGCTCCTTCATACAATACGATACCTCATGCCAGCCAGAGACAGATCAAGCATGTGTGTCAGCTCGTCTGGCAGATTACGCACACATTCACAGCCAATGAAATCACGGCACAAAGTTGGGTTACATACTTCAGCACCATGATGCCAAACCCCATTAAATAATCTTGTTGAGTTAGAAAGTCCAGTCCGAGGTGGAGCCCCTCTTAGTCTGATTTATTGGTTTACTTACGCACTTAAGATCTGCTATTGACAATTAGTGTTTTCCCATATTTTATAAATCTTGGTCAGCGAACGTTCCTGTTCTGCTTTTTATCTTTCATCCCCTCCTTCTCTCTGTCTCTCATTGTTGCCCTCACTCGCATATTTGGCATTTCTTCCATATTTGCTGTGAGTGAGCAGAGTCTGAGTCACACACAGACATGTGGCTTACATCAGAGCGTCTTTATGGGGTTATTAAGATGAAAGAATGCCTACACACATGCATGCACAAACACACAAACAGAGACAGGGGAACACATGGATGGACATCATCAGAAATGTGCCGTGCATGTGGTCGTTTTGTTTCATGAAAGGTGTCCAGGCTCGGTTGTAGGGAATAAACTTTAATGTGTGCGCATGTGTCTGTGTTGTGTTTGCATGAGGAGTCATTTACTCTTCAATGAGTAACCATCACAACAATAGAGTAAACACGTGTCGTTGTGCATGTTACGAGCAGCAGTTTGTCCCCGTCTGCTTTCAGTTCTTCTTTCACAAGAGAATACCTGGAACTTTTTGTCGCATTCTTTATCATTGCGAGATTCCTTCGATTTCCTTGAATTCCTGGATCTTTATTCAAAGAATAATCTGGCATGTTAGGGGGACGGATATCTGTAGGTCTGTGCAGTTTGGTGCAGATATAAATACATATCTGGCCCTAGATAATTTAAAAGCGGTTTCATAAGAGGTCTTGGCCTTGGTTGGAGGTATGCATCCTACTGAGTCCCATTCTAGTTGTAAGTGATTTAGAATGTGCCAGGAACTTCTCCGTAGATTATTTCAAGTTGTACCAAAACCATGTCACCTATTTGTTCTCTGCTTTTGAGGCAAGACAGTCTTTGCCAATTGTTTGACATTTGTACACGTAACATTTTTTCGTCCGAGTATTTTAAAAACATCACATTTCAACATTTTTGTCTCTTGTCGTCGTTGGCTAGTTTTGAACTTCACATAAACTCAGTCTCTGCTGATGACTACATGATATTAATAGCTCCTGTCAGCTGATAAAGGTCAAGCGTCGAAACCTGACGTAAATGGAGCTTTGCTCTGGTTGCTGCTAAAACTTGCCAGTGTCAGTTTCAGATCAGTGCTTCACCAACTCTGACCTCATCTTAAGCACTCGGATCATAAAAGGCTGAAATCAGAGAACCGCTCAGCACAGACTGTTGTTGTTAGGCGCCAACAATCAGACAATCAGAGGAGGACAGAAAATCAAGAGGCGTCACTGACGTCACAATCTGACAGACAAAGAAATGTGGGAAGCTTAGAGGCGGGAAGAATTCAAGATTGTTGACTGTAAGAGACCACAGAAATGCCAAAGATTTGTTTTTGTCAGTATGTGTGTGTGTGTACATTTGTTTGTAATATATTTTTGTAGCTGTGTGTTGTCTATCTGTGTGTTTGTGTGTGCTTTTTCTTGCATATAACATTTTATGTTTGTCTCTGATGATTTGCTATAATGTCATCGAGGGCGAAAGAAGCTATGCTCTGAAGTTGTTCTGATTTTAATTAGCATGTCTCGTTAATACAGACGCTCACACACCCACACACATTTACACATGTCTTCCTGGAACACTGTGGACCTACCACACTCTTATATGGATCATATTTTAAATGACGGGAATAAGACTTTGAACACACACACACAAACACACATGCACACTTTGGGGCCCTGATGCCCCCTTTCTTTGAGAATCTTGCCAAGTCTGGAGTGGCAGACATTACATGTATGTGTGTGTGTGTGTGTGTGTGTGTGTGTGTGCAACATATTTTTGTGTGTGTGAGTTCCTCTATCGTCATCTAAAATATATCGGTGTGGAGCATAATTACAGGGCTCCAGTTGCCCAGAAACATCTTCTGAAGTCAATCTGAGTGTCTAATTACCCAATTTAGAAAACTCAACGTTGTTTCTCAGCACAGCAGTCGTCATCATCATCATCATTATTGGTGATTTTCTTCATCATAATGATTGTTTTTCTTTCCTGCTTTTTATTTACTCTGAAAACTAAGTAATTCGCTGTTTTACTGTCCTCAGAAGTTGATTTAGCTAAGATTGTATTGGGACTCATGCAACCTATACTAATCCTAGTTCTGCTTTTATTTTACCAGTAAATTAAACAAGTTATACACTAAAAGTTATTATTTTCGGCACATAAAGGCAGGGGTTAAAAAAATACTTTGCTCCCAGCATAACTTGCGGTAAAAAGGAATTATGATTTAATTATTCTCCCCCTAAACTGTCTCCATTTGAGTGACAGTTTTTCTGTGTCTGCTGACAAACGTAATTCACAGGGGTGTATTTGTGTGTGTGTGTGTGTGTATGTGTGTGTAGAAGAAAGTAGGAGCACCAGACTCTGAGAGACGAGAGCAGAGGGACGAGTGAAAGATAAATGACAGAATGTTGGGACGGGAAGAGAGAAATGAGAGTGAGAGGCAGAAAGAGAAATACAACAGTCAATAGAAACATAAATCACATCCTTCTCTTCTTTTTTCTTCTGCAGTTTTTCTCTTCTCTCCTCGGCTCTTTGTCTCCCAAGCATTCGTTGCCAGGGGCTGACATGGAGGAGAGGCACAGGTCACCTCCTAAACCATGTTTGTCCTGACATTTCACAAGATATAGGTCGTGTTGGAAATACTCTCACACTCACACAAACATGTGGCTTGAAATATATCGCCCTAAAACAGACAGCAATAGTCCTGCAGAGGTTTCCTCACCCATGCACACGTTCTCCTTTCTTTTGCTTATTTTCTCTTTTCGTCTCCTTAAACAGCGAGAGACTGGTGACAGGCGGGAGATATTTTTTGGTCTGTATTCCACAATCCAGCCGAGATACAATCCTCTCAGTTGTCTCCTCTGGGATTTTTGGAATAACTGAAGTTCTTTCCAGGCCATTGTCTCTCTGTCTGGTTGGAAAAGTTACTGCTCCGTGCCACAGTGGCGCAGCCCTGTCAGCAAGCTGCATGAGTGCTTATCTTGTTCATGATCTGCCTCCTGTTTTACTGTTCACAGTTGTAAATCGAGCTGTGAAAACATGGCCATTTATGTGTGATACCAGAATATTGTCACCACTTCTCCTCTCGGCTAATGAGCTCCTGACTGTAAACGCTCTGCCTCTCGCTGCTGAGCACCATGCACTTGTACAGAGAGACCTTTGGTGACTATTATAAACACAGTAAGAGGGTTTTGATTTCGAGAATTTTGCAGCGTATTTAAACATTCTCCGGTCACTGTTTGTTGATTTTAAATGTGATCTTTAAATAAATTGACTTGACTGTTTTTATAATTTCCTAGAAAGAGGGTCATAGGGCGAAAATATCACTTACCACAAATCCCGTCTCTTCTCATGTATCCTCACAGCAAATGCAGAATACATTACAAATATTGTACAGTGAATTTATTTAATAAATATAACCTTTTGAAATAACATTCCCATTCAATCAGAAGTGTTTACATACGGGAAAATGACCATTAGTGGCTCCATCCTTGAACCCCACCGCAAATCATGCTTTCTGTTTGAAGTGCTCAGATAACTGCAGCAACAAATGCCTTGAAAGTATCAGTGGATTTATACAAATGGTTCTCTTTGAGGTTTAAAATACTTAATGGGCAATAAAAGAATGTCTCTCTTCCCCTCTGATAATCCCTCTTTCTCTCTAAAGTGTTTCCTTCTCTTTGTACTACCGTAAGTCACGCACACACAAACACTGCGGATACTCACTGTACACACACTCACTCACAGACCCTCTATTAATCACTTCTCTAATTCTGGAGGTAGATGTAGTAATAATAGCAGTTCCAGCGTTTTCTAAATAGACCTTTCTACCTTACCGGAAAAGCCTTTGAGATGAAAGAGTCCTGGTGGAGCCACGTTAATGAAATCTGCTGAGTGAAAGCTGAACTGGGAGGAAGGGCCCTTTACCTGGACACACACAAGTACACACACACACACACACACACACATGCAAGCGCGCACACATTCACATATAGGGACACACACTCTTAGGTAAGGTAAGGAGACGCAAGCACATGCTTACAGATTTTCATTGAAATATATATCCTCAATCCTCACATACTCGTGCGCACACTAAGACACACGCTTGCTTGGACACACACACAGACACACATACACCGACGCACGCACACACAGACACAGACACACACACACATCGACGCACACACACCTGACAATACTGCTGAGGGAGTTCCCTGCTGTCTTCAATGGGTCAGTGAACAGCAGCCATGCAAAGAAAGGACCGGCTTCCTGTTCATTTTGTGTGTGTGTTTGTGTGTGTGTGTGTGTGTGTGTGTGTGTGTGTGTGTGTGTGTGTGTGTGTGTGTGGTACCTCCGAGTTTGTTAGTTAGCTATTGCAGTCACTTATTAACAAAGCTTTAAATACATCCCATAATTAGCCTTCAGCCTAAATTGCCTAATCACAACTCTTGACAACTCCCAGTGTGGAAACTGTTGCCATGACAACACAGTAAACTTTTAAGTGGCGGCTTTTTTATTTGTTTACTCCTCTGGGAAACTTCATGACAAGGACAGTGCAGCATTTGTATGTAAAAACAAAATGTGTTTGCATTCGTAAGAACTTATTTAAAAGTGAAGAAAATTTTTTCTTGTCTAAACACCTGATTTATGTTTCTCCGGCATGTTGTCGTGGTGTATTATTAAAGAAGCCTATTCAGCCACTAATTGTATAGTAACCAAGTGTGCTCAAACTACGACTTACTTAAAATACTCCTGCAGAGGGTCCTGGAGTGGCTCTTTGCTGAGCTCTTAAAGTGTTAGGTCAACCAATAAACACAGAGTGCAGGTGTGCTGTCACTTTCTCCCAGTTTGTAGAGTTCTGTCTAGACATCTGTCGTTTTCTAACCCATGGGTGCGACCTTTAAAGCAACTATCCCTGGATTCCTCTGGCTTCTGTTTGAGATGATTTTGTCAGATTTGATTCTTTAGCTCCAGAAGTGAAAGATCAGATCAATGACCTTCTCACTACTTCACGTTCTTCACAGTGTCCTTCTGCGACTTGCTGAGATAACCTACCTGCATTGCATCGAGCAGAGATGCCATGACTTGCTGAGGTGTTCTTGAAAATTGGTCATGGTCTGCTGGGTTGAAAGGTGAAGAGCAGGCAGCAGAGCAGACGCCAGGAAGATGACGTATGGCTCCCATGATGCCTTGCTCTCAGTGCTGACCCCAAAAGCCATTAAGTGGTGTCTGCCTGTGAACCTAACAGGGGTAAGACCCAAAGCAAATGTCTGTGTGTGTGTGATGGGTCAAGGCTGCGGCAAGTTCTCGCTGCTCAACCGTTTGGTCTAAGTGCTCTTCCAGACTTATCAGCTTGTTTACCTTCCCCATCCCGGTGCACGTACGTGGACACCTGAGTCTCTTCCAGGCTCTGCTGGCCCGTGAAAGCATTGTGTGAAGCGATGAGGGTCGTCTCACGGTTTCTGAACCCTGACACAAGCATTCTGCTGTTCGCTGCCTTCTTCTACTTCCACCATTCTCCTCTCTCTTGTCTCACGACCCGTCATGTTCCTCGCTGACATTTCTTTCCCAAGTTGGGTTTTGTGCCTCTTTAAAAAGCTAACCATACTGTGATGGTTCATGGCTGGGTGGTGCTTACAGCTCCGTGAAGCTCCCGTCAACTCCTGCAAAGAGACATCTCGCTTTGTCTCAGACTTCCTCACACATAATTCCTGCTCTGTGATGAATGATGCTGATTTATAGTTATGGTGCCATCGTTTACATCACGCTCATGTGGATGCATTTCTGTTCACAATCAGGGCCTTTTGAATAAAAGACTCACTGTGTCAAACGCTGAGAGAGATATATACTGTAACAGATCCTTATGCATTGTGACATGCAAGAGGATCTGTGCAGCATCTGGAATAAAATAGATAGACAGTGAACAGTCTGAAGGAGGAGAAGCTTAAAAGGAGGAAGGTTAGATAAAACAAACCATATAGTTTTATTAGAAAGTGATCTCTTGGAAGTGTTGCTCAGATACGCAGTGGCAAGCCTCACCTAATACAGCTTGGAAGCACTCGGCAGGGAAAGCAAATATTCTGCAGAGTTTTCATTTTTTTTCTGTACATGCAGAGCTGTTTTTTCTCCCCGTCACTTACCTCAGACTCTTTGCGTCTGTCCTCCATCAGTGGAAGACTTCACTCTCTTTTCTCTCCTCCGCTCCATGCAGACGGCCAGGAACTCATTTCTCCTGACATTTGTTTTCAATCTAAAGCATCATCTTGACTTTTTTCCACTCCGCAGAGCTGCAATAATAGAATTAACCTATGTGCTGGAGTCGACCGCAAGAGAATATCCTTCCGTCTGTTTTCTGTCCTCCTCGTCTGTCTCACTTCTTCTCTTTCTGTCTCGTGGGCTTTGAATCTCGGGCAAATTCGGGGCAAAACTTTTTAATGCTACAGAAAACTATATTTTTCTATCATGTTTTATAAATCAGATTTGGTTTGAGTTTATGTTGCTTTTATTTAATGGTTTGAGGCAACTAACCACCCAACCATACAGTAACAATGGAGTGTGGTACTTATTTAGTCTTTCAGATTAATGCTGAGTTTGCAAATTTGCATACAAACATTCAGAATTGAAACGCTAAAATGGGTTTAATTTCTTTGAAACTCATTTACGCTGTTACCAAGCAGCTTGTAAAACTTTATACATCAACTTTTGCAGAGAAAACTTCTTTTGAAGAAGTTGAACTTCCACCCCGGAGGGATCTTTCTTGTCTTCCTCGTCGTACCTCTCTCTGAGCCCTCAGTATTAACTGTAAAGGGCGAGGCTTTGGCGTCTTCCTCCATTCTTAGCTATTTTTATTCCCTCCATTCTTTCTGTCTGCCCTTGTCGTCTCTCCCTCTTTCTCCTTCTCTTCTGCGAGTGGATTATTTGACACGTGCAGAAAGTGCTGTCTTGGCAGTATCACAGCCAAGGGAGTATTACATATAGAGAGAAAAAGATGTCACAACCCTTTCCAACCAGATACTTCAGCAGTTAAATGCAAAAGCACGGTTGATTCTTTCTCCTGCTTTTATGGGACATAATGAAAATATAATGGCAGTTTGTTTTTACGCTGTGCAGCCGCTCCATCACTTCCTGGTTGTATCGTGGTGAGTTGTGGCCTCTCTTGCCACCACCTTTAGGAAAGACTGATTTCTGCACCCAAGTCTCCAGTCAACTGTCCGAGCTCATTGACAAAACAGATGTGAGATCTGTTTTATGGTGGAAGCTCCAGAGCAGAAATACCATCAATTATCCTCCAGTCTTTCATCACATGACCTCTCTCTCGTCCCTGTTGCCTGACAGTAAGTTTGTGGTAACTGTGTGTGTGTATGCGTGTGTGTACCTGACTTCCTGTGTGTATTGAAGTGTGCGTTCATGTCTTTTTTTTCTCCTGTGTTTCTCGATGCATGTTTGTGTGTCTGGCACATCACTACATGTGCTGTGTGTTTATGTGTTTATGTAATGCAACATAATACTCCCTGAGATTGTGTTGGACTTTATCCTGTCATCAGAGATTAATTTGTCATTTCTTTAAGTCATTTAAATCCGTTAGAGAGAAATGAGCACTCGTCCCTGTGGCTGACCAGTACATTAACGGCCCAGCAGGAGACTCTTCGCCCCCTCGAACTGAACACGTCTGCTAAGCTCATTCACAGTCACCACTATTAGCATATGCATGCAGTTGATTGAGTAATAAACCAGACGCGAGGACTTATGGCAAAACCCCTGTCTATGTAGGATGTTATTTTGCAGCGTTTAAACATATTAAATGGTAAATTGAAATATTTCCCTGGGCTTCTTTTTTTCCTAGAGGAGCAGGCGCTTCACTTATCTTCGGTATTTTTGAAATCAAAAGGCAGGAAAGTCAAGATTATGGAGCAGAAAGGACACGGGAGTATAAGCACTGCTGGCATTGATAGGATTTCAAATGCAGATACGCTTAACAAAACACAAGTATCTGAATATCTCTATTTTTCGGCAAACGATATCAAAAGTAATAGGGTCATGAACAGTAACCTACACTCCTGTGGGGGGTAATCTTTGCTGGGAAACAACGATTTAATGATTTTCCAAAGCGGTGCTCGTTCCAGGAGCGTTTTAGGTATCACAAGTGACACATGGAAAAATAAACAACTGCTTTGGCCAGTTGTTTTTATGCTGAAATTTGACTTTGCAGAAAAGTAGTGGTGAGGTGTGTTTTTATCCCACATACAATTATATGGCATTAGCATCAGCCAGTGGAAAAAAGCAGAAAAACCTTGAATTTATTTATTGGGACACTGAAGGATATCCTTTCTCCAAGTTGAAACGTGGACGTAAAATCGTAATAATGAATGGTTTTCTGAACTGTTTTACATTTGCGGCCACGTGAAACTGGCAGACGAAGATAGTTAGAGACATAAATAGAAAAATTCAAAGACAAACAACAAAACTAAAGAAAATTACATTACTTCTACAGCACTTCTTAAACATGATACATTTAGGATAGGCCGAGCTCCGAGCGCAATCAGACAAGATGCTGTTTCTCCGAGTTCTTTTTAGAGTTTACACCTTCATGGTGTCATGTGTAAGCTACTGTTCCTGTCAAGGGGCATTTCCCCTCCTTCAGGTCGTTGTCCACTTTAATTAAATAAAGTTTGCAGACTGATAAATCAAACCTTTGTAGCACCGGTGTCTGTTTAACTGGAGCAGAAGAGAAGATCGTCTTATTAGAGGAAAGGAAAAGACTCTTTGTGGCCAGGAAAAGGGGTTTGGAAACCTCTGCAGTGATTAAGTTGGTATTAAGTTTGTAATAGGACCATGAAAGTGTGTGTGTGTGTGCGTATGTTTGTGTGTGCGTTACCCAATCCCTAAACCCACTAACATTGTGGTTTGTGGGGGTTTCTTAGTTGGAGACCTCAAATTGAAAAGCCACTGTTGTTGTTGAGGGGAGACACTTGTCTGTCTGTCTGTTGGCGTATTGGTAAATCAGGTCTGGTAGTCATCTGTCGCCACCTTTGAATCTGTTTTGCATGTGTGTGTGTGTGTGTGAGTGTGTTTTTCTATTTGTGTGTTTGTCGATGCATGTTGTTAGATGTTGATCTGTGAAGTATTGTTTATGACTGAGGAATGAGACAAGAACAAAACATGAAAACAATATTGTTTTTTCATCTGTGTGTTTTGACTGTGTGTGCATGTTGCTGTTTGTGTGTGTGTGTGTGTGTGTGTGCATGTGTGTGTCTTCTGGCAGGCTCGCCGCTGGGCCAGATGCAGAGTTTAATGTCTGCTCCCTCTCTCCCTCTGTCTCTTTCTTTCTCGCTCTCTCTCATCATAGTTTTCCTTTAGCTGTAAATAGGCGGGTTGGGAAATCTACGCACACACATGCACACGCACACACACACTCACACACACACACATACATATTTGGCCTGCGCTTCAGGCTTGATGTAGAATTTTTAAACCTCCCACGCTCATATAATGTGAAGGCAAAGGAAATGTCTATGAACACACTCATTACACACACACATACACACAGACACACATGCACACACACACACACACACACACACACACAAAAATCACACAGAGTCAGGCTCATCTTGCCCTTCTACTCACCCATGATCAGAGAAAGACACAGACTCACACAGACCCAAACCACGCACAGAGTAAAGAGAGGAGCCCACTGCCCACAGCTTCCTCTTTCTACTGTACGCAAAGCTGAAATTACACACACACACACACACACCACCCCACCCCACCCCACCCCACGCCAGCAGCAGCAGCAGCAACTAAAGGAACTTTGTTCGAGACAAAAAGAGGTAATTATGCATCTAGATGTTCTCTGTAGATGGGATTCTTCATTTTACTTTACCAGATGTATTTCTTTACAGAAAACACATTTTCATCTTGTGGTTTCCTGTAACGTTTTTAAAATATATTCATACAACGCTGCACCAAAGCCCAAATCAAACTAAATCAGTGAGGAGTCGATGGAGTTGGAGGCAAAGCATTCTAACACTTTCTCTCAGTAACATTTCCACTCGTCTTGGGTCCAAGAAAAGAAATCCCTGCTCTTATTTTTCTACTTTAACAAGCAAGCTTCTGCACACTACATTATGCATCTACTAGTGACATTATAACTTACATGGAGCTAATATCCCTACATAGATGCATATCATTTTGATTTTAAAGCATCGTTTCAAAACACAAACGCATGAGTGTGGATCTAGCTGAAGTCCCATGAATCAAACTTCACTACTCGTGCCCATTTCACATTGTTTTTCAAGTTAAATGAGCCAACTGATGCAAGTCAACTTTCCTTTTCATCTCCTGGGAAACGAAATCCTGTGACTGCGCCTGAGCTTTTTCCCCTTTTCTCAAAAATCTTTTATTCACACATATCGCTCTGTTTATCTGTCCGTCTCTCTCCATAGATATTGAGCCCGGCTCTCCTCAGAAAGGCCTCGTTCATCAGTTTGTCTAAAAGCTTTCAGCCCTTCACACAGAGACTCCATTTCATTTGGGCCATGAAGGCTTCAGTATGTCTGTGTACACACACTCGTTTTCATTCGACTCTCTTCCTTTCTGTTGTTTCTTTTTTTCACACCCTCTAAACCCACATCCCTCCATCCATAGACGGCCCTTTGTCACAGCCGGTTCCTCCTCGTTCGTCACCAACCAAAGACCTTTGGTCCCACAACCACAAACGGGGCATTTATACAGTGTTTGACTATATGTGTGCAGTGTATATTTTGTACAGTAAGAAGCAGTTGAAAAGAGGCTCTTTGTTTTTCTACTTTTTTCAAATGGGATGTATCTGATTGTGTGATTGATCAGTGGATGTGTACAATGTTATTGATCTGTAGAGCATATTGTATCACCTTTTTTTGTTTGTTTGACAATCCTTGCACTCCACTGCACTATTGTCCTCTGGCCACAGTTCCTATATACTATAGTAGTTAAATGGTTGTTGTTTACCCTTCACTTCCACTACTGTCTTCTATGGTTTAACTCTATTTACACATAGTTATGTATATTTTGCTAGTGTCTATAAGTCAGTTGTTCATAGTGAGTCAAATTCCTTGTATGTGTAAACGTAAGGCAAATAAAAGCTGATTCTGTTTCTTACATATTGTTATTCGACTATAAAACAACAGCTAATGTTTCTTGGAAACTTTAGACAACATTTTTAATTTAAGTCCTTATCTAGGGGTCCTCTTTGTGCTGCTGCTTATTGAAAAAGTTCTTTGATTTCAAAATTCTTCATTTTCTATAAATGAAACATAATCTGATTTGATTTAGCTTTGTGTGTGTTTTTCTGTGTGTCTCTGTAGTAGCTTGACCGATTGTGTATGTGGAGAAGTGGGAGTGTGTGTACTTTATTGTGTGTGTGTGCGTGCCTGCGGTAACAGCTGTGTCCACCCGCCCTCAAGTGAATGGCTGTCCTCTCTAAGCTTCTCTAAAGACTGACAACAACACGACTGCTAAACGACTGGGAAAACTAAGTACCTCCATTCTCTGTCATTCTTCTTTTCTCTTCGCCTCCCATTCACTCCTTCACTCTGTTTGGTTTTCCGCCAGCGGAGGACTGCAAGCTGCCACCAGCTCTGTTTGAGTTCCCTCAACTTTTAATGAGCAATGAGCGAAGCTGCTTTCTCTTTTACTGACGAGCTCCTAATCGCAGCTTTCTGTCTGTCCGTCTTCCTTACTTTCGCCTCCTTTCACCTTCTTTCTTTTCTTCCTCACCTCCCCTCTCTCCCCTCTGTATCTACCAGTTTTATATTCTCCTCTTCTCTCTTCGTTTGCTGGCCGTCAAATGAAAGCCGTATTTGCCATCTTAGTTTTACTAATCCCAGTACAAACTACTATCGCTAATGACTTTCTCACTGGTTGCACTCTGGGTGGCTTCAGACACAGAGAGGAAGCAAGGAAGGATGGAAGGAGGAAAGAAGAAAGGAAGCATAGACAAGTGTGGAGGAGGAGGTGGAAGAGGAGAACAGAGTGCATTTTTCCGGTATGCAGAGGGAAGGTAGAGAACAAAGTTAGAGAGCAACAGGTAGTTGGTGCACAGTCATGCATGTCCGACAACTTGTGTGTATGTGTGTGTGTGACCCTGTGAACTCAGGTGCCCTGCAGGTGTGTGTCCTCCTACATAACGGGGGGTAGGAATGTTTTTATCCACGTGCACACACTTGCACGCAGACACACACACACACATACAGAGACACACACACACACACAGACTGGAAAATCCTCAGCCACTGCATTCCTTACTGGTTTGTCTGGGGGAGGGAGAACAGTGGACAAAGACCTGGTCTGTAGAAGACAGAGAGAAAGTTTAAGATGTTAGAAAGCATCACAACAGGTGAATAAAGTTTCTCTCTCTATCACTGATGATTTACCTCTTCCCGTAATGAGAAAACTATGAAACAGATAAATGAATTGTGTTGTTTTATGACAGTGATTTATATTTACCGGAGAAACGGCACCACACACTTAGCACAGCTGGTTCCCTGTCTTTGGACCACATTTCAAAAGAGTCCTGGGTGTAATCCAGACTCTATAAAAGGTCTGTCCAGCAGTGTATTTCATAAGTTCCACAGTCTTCCCTTCATTTCTCTTCTCCTCATTGTTGTCTTACTGTTTTTAATATAAACAGAAAACTGTTTTGTTTTCATTCGCATCATGAAAGCGTAACCTGAAACTAAAGGATATTGTTCAGATCTTAAAATAGTAAATTGATTGGTTCTTCTTATGTAATCTTTGATGCAAGATTTGGAATCCCTGCAGAAAGTTTCAGAAGTGAACAAAGACGCGGGCGAAGCAGCAATGAAACGTATTAAGTGTCCGTTTCCTCCCTCGTGATTCCCTGTCCTCTCTCTGTCTGTCCATCAGCCTGTTCATTAAATTAGGGGCCGTCTGTCAACAGGCGGCTGTCCGTCTGCATGTCTGTCTGTGTGTGTGCGTAAGGCACCGCTTCCTGGGCTTTATGTGTGTGTGTCTGTCGGAAATGCACTTTGACACACGCCTTTATGTCGTATGTGCCGGCACGGATTGTGAGAAAAAGACAAAAAAGAGGTGAGGAAAAGAGCTGGGAAAGTAAAGGAAGATGAGAAGAAAATCAAAAAGACACTTTGAAATAAGAAGAGTACGGAAAGGAAAGCGTGATTCTCACCTTTAAAGTGGTAGTTAGCTGATCTCTGTGCAGAACCATGGTATGAATGGGATCCTGAGAAAGAAAGTTTTGTGATAGATTTTTGGGTCATTAATGTAAAAGTATTGGTCGAGGGTCTAAAAAATGGCGGAACAGAACTCTCCTTTGTTTTTTCTGTCTCCCCTTGGCCTGACTCCTTTATTGGGAACTAAAAGTCCTTAGTGAAGTTGAGTAAGTCTTGTTAAATTTGCCCTGGAGTGAGAAATGTCCCACTGTGACCTGCACACACACACACACACACACACACACACACACACAAACGCATGCCCACAAACAACCAAAGGTTTTAGAGGAATCCCAGCAATGCCAGTCGTGTTACCTTTTCAGACCCCTTCCTCTCTCTCTCTGTTTTTCTCTTTGCTACATTTCCATCTCGCTGTCAAGTTAATTTCATGCAAAAGATTGAAACGTTCCACAAGATGCAGTTGAGTTACATTTCCCTCATGAACGCGGTGAAAGCAAATACTGTATATGAACTTCATAAAAGCCATAATACATGAAAGAACATTCAGCAGGAAGTCGATGAGTTTATTGGGCGCATTGTTTCTATTGTCGGCTAACGTCACGAGGATGAAACCTATCGTTTTTCTAAGTGAAGTTGGCTGAATGATAAAAACAAACATCTGAAGTTAATTCACAATGATTTCACACAGTGCCCAAAGTTAGTTTTGTGTTATTGCTCAGTGATTCAGCCCCTCCTCTGCTCTCATGTTGTGAAGTGTTTTGCTGTATTCTTCTTTCTTCCAACGTCCCTTTTAATTTTTTTTGCCAACATTTTACTCCGTACATCCTACTCATCCCCTGTCACCAAATCTTCTAGTGAAGAGCCGCTCATCGATCACTCTGGAGGTGTAAAGTCAATGAATAAACCATGAGTTGTTTGTGTGAACGCTGTAGATGATCTGTCACAGAACAGTTAATAATGTATGGAGCTAGGAAATACATCATAGATGAATGATAGAGAAGAAGAGACAGAGAGAGGGGAAAGAGGGAAGAAGGAGATGACAGAGAGTGAGAGAATTAAAACTAAAGGAGGAGAGAGGGAAAGCAGGTTGGGAAGAAAGGAATCACAATGGCGTTTGTCATGAACAGTTTGATTCCTCCACCTGAAATTTGGTTTGAACCAAACTATCTCAAGCATTTTCACATTAGCTTTGCAGGACAAGTCACCAAAGGGAGCATCACTTTTATAAATGATGTGACCAGTGCACTGCCTGTTTAAAATGTTCCTTTTGGACGGGGTCGATAGCCTGGCCTGCGTTTATAAAGACCCCTTAACCCAAACAGACCAAAATTATAAAAATATAGAGCCCCATAAAAACATGTGTTTTCTCTCAGTTTTCTAAAAACATGTTTGCATCGATTATATGCCGTACTGTTTAAAACAAAGGATGTGCCCTCAGATCTGTACCTTAAAATCACTTTGTTTGCTATAAAAAGGACAGTAAAAGCAATGATACACAGTTAAAGGGCTGCAATGTCCAGCACACAATATACTTCACAGTTGAGTTCCTCCTCTTCTAAAACCCTGTTATCTGTGCGTAATGAATCCCTCCGGTGCTGCAGTGTCATTATAGTGTAGTTTATTCTTCTTCACACTAGGACACGTGTTGAAAAGTGATGTTTAAAGCTCTCTCCTGATCTGAGTTTGAATTGAATCGGATGAGCTGTTAAGAAAATTGAGCTACAGATGCATATTTCCAGCTGGATGGCAGTTTGACACAAATGGCCCAAATCTTCAGCTGCTGTGAGAAATCTGATAGGACACGAACACTCAGACCTGTCATTTACCAGCTACTGTGTAACACGCCTTTCAGCAAGGCACTGAATCCCTAAACTGTTCCGACCGCTCGGGTGTGACAGCAGGCAATAATTGTCCAGTATAGAATCTCCCTGAAGGTTTTTATTTTGTCAGAGAAACTGCGATGTGTGAGGCGTATTTACACGTATCCAAAATAGTCCTTGAATGGGATTATTCCCCAAAAACCTGAATCTGGTTTCATTTTAGAGAAATGAAATCTGAACCCTGTTGGTGAATTTAGTCGGAGACACGTCACCCTGTGAAACCTCTGAGCCGGTGTCTGAACACCCGCATCGTATTCTTCACTCTTGTGTGGTGAAGAGGGTCGAGAGTGACTCCTCTGTTATTCTACTGCTCTGAGGGCTGTTTTGTATGTATCACGTATCCCACAATCCACCTGCATGTGCTCCCCCCTGCAGGCGAGGTGTCAGTGCATCACCATAGCAGTGGAAGTTTGCAGATGCATCACTCACACTTACACACATAGACACACACACATACACACACACACTGGCCACCACAACGTACGGGAAACTTAAACATACAAGCATCCAAAGATTCACACACAACACCCTCAAATTCTTGCACACACTTAAGCCATTGAAGGGGAAAGTAAATACAACTCGTGCTCATACAGAATGGAATGTGTGAAGCTATGGTGATGCACTAACACCTACACTAGACAGATAGATGGGCACCAAAGGCTGCTGAAGCGTGATTGGTCGAAGTAGACACATAAACAAGAAGGTTTCCAGCTTCACAATCTTGTCCTTTTCATCCTCACATGCAGAATCTGTTTATAAATTCTGAGGATGCAGAGGACACAACACGACGAGTGCAGGTTGACATTGGATTAATAAAGCGAAATGTTTTAGTCTAACCAACACACAATATCAAAGTTACACCATTAAATGGGAAAACCACTTAACCCTGCATCATATTTGCGAGAATATGATCTTAATTTTAAGAAATTAATGCATTAAGTGAAACCATCATATTATATGCTTCAACAGAACACGGTCTCCACCCAGTATGTTCTTTATTATTTCTACTCATTGCATTAGACCACATGACTTTCAGAAGCAAATTACTTCTCGTCCTTCTCATTCCCATGAGATATTTATTTTTTCCTCATGCATCTCAAATGTATTTCATTAATTTCTCTCTTGCCTCCTTCGTTCTACCTCTCTGCTCTTTTCTTATCTTTTTACATTTTATTATGTGAATCCTTATCTCATTTTCTTACCGTATTTGTCTCCATGTTGTAATGTAGAAGCAGGATATACGATATAGTGGATGCATATAGATAGCTCATTACCTGTTAACTAGCAGCCCCCTGCACACTGGTGATATATAGGAATCTGATAAATGCATTACTAAATCAATAGCAGTGGGACTTAATTTAACCTGCGCTCGGTTGCAGATTTGCATCTCGGAGCATTAGTTGGTTATTGGATGAGTTGGGGTGTGTGTGTGTGTGGTTGTACGTCTTCTCGGGGACTTGTTCAGAGAATAAATCAAGGAGCGATCGAAGCTCAGGGACCTGAACTGCTAACCTTCCAATATTACATTTTCTAACCTTCAGTCTTTCTCTAAGTGGTCCGACAGCCATGAAATACAATTCAGCTCCTGAAACACTTTTACTCTTTGCTTTTCTATTGATATGAAGAGATGACGGCGATGAAAGTCACACAATCAAAACACTCACATCACATGAGGTTGTAATGTGAAAGATGTGGTTTTCTTTCTTGGTGTCTTTGCTTCCTCTCTCTCTTTGTCACACACATGCACACAGTGTGTATTGTGTGCAGATAAGTACTGTCATCCATGTTCATATTAGATTAGTTCAGGACTGTCAGGATCTTATCCCTGGATGACAGGCCATGTTTGACAGCCAATACAGAAACTGAGGAATTGAGCTGGGAGAGGATGAGACAAACATCCTCAGTGACTCAGACTGAAGCAGAGGTCTCAGAACAATGGTTCATATCATGAAAGCTCTAAGAGATCCCCAAGTAATTATTTATGCTGGAGAGACAGACGCAGCAAACGTAAAGTGCCAGATACAAGATGCTTCACTTTGGAAACGCATCATTAATAAATACAGATTTGTCAGGAAGTATAAAGCCTTTTGATAAAAATGAAACGTTCCTTATCCTAATTATTATTTGTTGTTAACTTACTGATTCCAGTCCCAAAGTTACAGTTCAAATGATCATAATCAGATTACTGTGTTGCCGGGTCATGCTAGTGTTAGGTCACTTCATAATGAGTTCATTAGGAGAAGCCGGGTGGTTGTGAGTTCTAGGAAACAGGATCAGCCTTAGTCTGCTGCACTTCCTGGTCAAAGGAACACACACACACACACACACACACACACACACACACCCACACACACACACACACACACACACACATACACACACACACACACACACGCAAACACACACACACACACACACACACACTTCAGACACACCCTGTGGATGGCTATTGTTAGAGGTTATAGGTCAGGTCTTAATTGATTGGCATCCAGAGCTTTGTAATTAAACCAATAATAAATCAGCTTCTCAGTTAATGAGAATGGTTGAATGTGGCAGCTGACGCACACACACACACACACACACACACACACACACACACACACACACACACTCACACGCACACTGCAGTCCGAGTGTGATGGTCTCTCCCTTAACGCCGCCCTCTCACCTGAGCTGATGTCGACACCAGCATTGCTCTGTGTCACCGAGCTGACCTGTCGTTACCGCGGTGCCCCGGGCGATCGCTCCAATCACGGTTCAGAGTGAGATTCCGTTGCCGGGCGGATGTTTGAACCCTTTAATAACAGCCTGCCGCAGCTAATTTATGATTGGTTGTCAGGGCCTGTGGCTCCTACGGACCTGATGCATTGGGTCAACTGAGCTATCTGTCTTTTAAAGTCGCTTTTATCTTTTTCCCGGATGACGTGGAGTCAGTCCCTCTGCCAGTAAGGACATCTGAAGTCCTTTCCAACACACTAAAGTCAATTTGAGTTTACGAGGGACTTTATGTTCTGTAGAAACCTGTTTATCACCATTTGAAACAACTTTAAATACCTTATTTGATCCATTAGGAAGCTTTTGATGAGAAACTGTTGCCAGAAAGGTTTTCAAATCAGCAGTCGGGGCTGAACGGCCTTCAGCGATGCCCTGTGATTTTATATGTGTCACTTACCTTTGCTCATCAGCCACAACTTTATGAGTGTTTATGCTTCTAAGTTTTTCTCCAAGTCGTTTAATTAAAGCTTGATCTCTTTTAGCTTTCTGAAAGCAGACGTCCTCCCAGGAAGATGTCGTTACTCTTCTTTAATGCATCATTCGTGATTATTATCATGTTCCTAGAAATTAAAAATTAGGTTGAGAGGAAAGTTAAGTTGATGTCAAGGACACTGTGTGTTTCCGTGCTGGGTGGCTGGTGTCGTCCTCGTGGAAGTATAATCCTCAAACAGTTTCCTTTGCTCCCCCCCCCCCCCGTCCTTATGACAGCTTCGGAAACCTCCTGTCACGTCTGCTCTGTCCTCTGCCGTGAAAACCTGCAATTTACGCTGAAACGAATCAGCAACATAACAATTGTCAAATCACATAAAGTTGATATTTTTCTTATTCAGGCAGTCGCTCTGTCGCCGCAAGCTGAGCGGGTTGTAGTGTTTTCACTTTAACACAGAAGCCGAGTTGCTGTCTGCTTGGACAGACACAGAGACAAATGTGGGAGGAAGGAAAAGAGAAGTGATGTACAACAAACAACAAACAATTTCAGGCTTTTCTTTCCCGCTGCTTTGTGAGAACTCGGCTGTTGTATTCAAAAGAGCCACTTGTAAGGTTATTATGTCCAACAAGTGGATTTAATACGGCTCGGAAAGACTTAAGCTAGCTATGGCAGCACAAAGCCTCCTTAGATTACTGAAGACACACACACACACACACACACACACACACACACACACACACAGGATAGGCAGACAAAGGCAATTCAGATGGAGGTATTTAAAGGAAGAGGAAACGTCCGTCAACAGGAGGATTTAGAGACGCTCTCACCAAGATAAAATTCTCCTCTTTCTTGTCCCCTCTAATCACATCTCTTTATCACTCTGCATTTTTCACTGTCTCTCTTGTTCTCTCTTCCTTTCACTTATTCCCTTTTCCTCCGACATTTCCTCCCCAGTTGTTCGTCGTTTTCTTATCTCCGTCTCTGTGCTTCCCTTCTCAAATATTATTCCCCCTTGCTTCCTTCCTTCCTTCCTCCCTCTCCTCTCCTCTCTGTTCTGTCACTTCTTTCCTGCCTTTCTCTTTGTAAGATCTCACTTTTCCTCCTCTAGCCCAGCGCCGACTCTGTTGACGTTGGCCCCGGCTCCTTTCTGTTGCATGGCTTGTCAGCGGATGACAAATGACTCTGCGTTGCATTGCGCAGCACGGAGCGTAATGCTACTTCTCACTTTTCATAGGCGAGCGTTCTTAAATAGTATCACTCTGCAGCTCTGCTGGAATGGCAGAGTTCAAGCAAACACTGATTTTGGCAAAGTGTTTGAAGAGAAATGTCATCATTATCCCCATTATATCACTAATCTGAACACAGCCAATGAATCTAAGAAGGGCAACTTTAAAATAAGAAACCTATTTTTAATATTTCAATGGGTTAAACGTGAGTCACACCATTTCTTCGGGTTTCTGTGTCGATTCAGGATGTGGTGATTTCTCTGATTTAATAAAATACATTCTAACAATGTTTAAATTATGGTGGAATATTTTAGTTGCTAGTTTCTTAATTAAGTCTGTCTTTCTAAAACCCCTTTCTGGTCAAAGACACACACACATCTGGTTGTCGTCTGCAATGGGAATGGACACTCCTCTGTATTTACTCACGATCAAATGACTCCACAGCCAACACACTGGCTCCAATCAGCAGAAATTGAAGCATGACACCTGATCTTTGTGCGCTTATTGTTTTTTTTTTACATATTGGGGGATAAAGTGCAACAACCCTGGTGACAGTGACTAAGTTGTTACACAACATTCCTCTCAGAAATGCTGATTAGAAAAGGACCAACGTTGTGTAAACTTGCAGATCTGCCCTTTTAATCACCCGGGTCATCTTCTGATACCAAAACAAACCTTCTGCTCCTGTAGGACGACACAGACTCATCTCCCGACGTGCAGAGAGCGGTGAAAAGAGACATTAATTAATGTGAAAACATTCATGGATTATTATTCTAACTGATACGGTCCTGACCCTTTCCTGTTTAACTGCTGGCTGCTTGTAATGTTACTGATAATGGAGGTGATGCTTCTTGTGCCGCTTCCCTCATTATTATCCACTTTTGCAGAGAGTGTCGGCTGAACAACCTATAAACAATGTAAAATGCAAATAGAGCCATTATTCAGTTTCTCGACCCCTTATTATTATTATCTTTTTTTCCTCTTCTGTCGCTGCCCTCTGTCTCTTTCTCTCTTTCGATCATGATGAATCAGATTGACCCCTGACCCATTTGTTATGATCCCACAAGCCTATGGAAACAAAGAGAGAAGAGGAAGGAGGGAGAGAGGAGAGAGGAGGAAGGAGCAATGGAAGTGGAGATGAGACGAGTTGATAAAAAATGCCTGACGTGAGACTGACAGTTTTAGAGAGAGGGATTCTTGACATTCCTCAGTGCTGCAAAAACAGCAAACACACACACACACACACACACACAAACACACACACACACACACACACACACACACACACACACACACACACACTGACACATACATACACACAGTACCAAAAATGACAGGTAGACTTCCATAATGATCTAAACAGACGTGTCTCTGGAACATATCTGGCCCGGCTGGAAAACTTTCACCTTTGTCATGTAGCTCGCTGCTCCTGCGTTCCTTCCTCTTGTTCTTTTTCTCACTGGTTTGTATTTCTTGTTAAATTTTCTCTGTTATTCTGACTCTTGACTTTCTTCCTGCCCTTCTTAAATATCAAGGAGAAGGTTTGCACCTGGTTTGCGCACACACACACACACACACACACACATAGCGGATATCCGAAGGTCTCGGTTGTAATGCCTTGTAATTACTTTTTAATGACCTTAATCAGTTTAGCCTGAACACCTTTTCTTTCTTGCAGTCTCTTCCTGTTTCATTGCTTTGCTCTTTGTTTTACTCCATTATCATGAGCTGGAGTTATCTCCCAAGCCCAACTCACCTTTGGGTCCGAACAAAGGAGGTCGGACCCATTTAGAAACAAATCTAATGACTCTTTGTCCAAAAAAGCAAAATTAAGAAGTTTAATTCATTTCAATTGTGAAAAGTAGGTTTTAAGTCGGAATGGGAAAGCATATAATATAAAAGCTTAAAATCAGCTGATAAAGCTGTGAGCCAAAATAATAAATAACATTTGTAATATATAGTCCTTTAAATCGGTGGTTTAAAAACTCACCTCAAAACTGTAGAGTTGGACTCAGGAAGAAAACCAAAATATTTACCTGACAGTGATCCTTAGTTAATAATGTTATCCTAAAGGACACTTTATTAAGTATTACTCATTACCGCTACGGGCTTATTTTTGTACTTGGCTGTCGGTTCTCTTGGTTAGGAAAATATTTCCACCAGATCTGTTCTGTGGTGACGCTGCTGTTTCACTAAACACTGAAAGAGGGAAGTAACATGAGCGATCAGGCTGTTAAAGAGGCTGTAAACAAGCCAACAGTTTAGCATGATCCTCTAAGACCTTCGATTCGGAGGTAAAATGTTATTTTAGGTCAAACCAAGGCCGTCACTGAGCGTTACACGGACAATTTGATATTTCTACTGTTCATCATCTTCTCGCTGTTTGTGTTCTTTGGCCTGTCGCACGTATTTTTAGCAATAAGATCCAGCTTTTAATAAACCAGAATTGCCGTTTGATGATGGAGTGGAGTTTTCTTTTGGAACGAAACTGACTTTAATTCTTCGCCGCGATGAGACGAGAAGATGAAGTTTAAAAACTGTACTTTTTTCATCAGTCAAAACACATGGGACAATATGAGCCGAACGCTCATTCCCAGCTTTCACCCACATCTCTGGCAGGATCCTCATCTTCAGCAGGAAAATAATATCCATCCGTGTTTTATTTGCTCCTAATGACCCGTGACTGGTGTTTTAACAGATCCGAGACAGATCCTGCGTTCGCCATGACACAAATATTGAGGCAGATTAACGCTGCTGCTGTAATTACTCTGGCCGCTTGTCATTACACACTCAATCCAGTCCAAAGGGAGGAAGCCAGGCAGAGGGTGAGAAGGAGAGAGAGAGAGATTTAGCAGATAAGCACTTTCTTTCACGCCCAGGACAATTTCCGCTTGATGGTAACACTCATCCAATGTCTTCACTGATAAAGAGGCACAGACAGAGATGGAGAGAGTAATAAAAGAGCCGCTCACTTACCACCATTGTGTTTCATTGTGTCTTTAATCAAAGGAGTTGAACTTGGGGCGGCAGGCTCAATTACTGAAGAAAGCTATCTAAGTAGCCATCGCTGCTGCACACGTACACACACATGCAACCACCAGGAGGATCCACTCAGAGACACACACAAACACACACACACATGCACACACACACGGTTGAGTAAATGTGCAACACATTAGAACAAACGGACAAAGTCGTTGCTCAATCTGTTCTGTTTAAAATCCTGACTGTAAACACACTGTGCTCTCCGTCATCTCCACAGTGTAACAACCTGCTGTGTGAACAATGCGGACACACACACACACACATATCAGTTTAAACACACACACATGTACATTCGGAATTTATAATGTTCATATTTCCACTGGAAGAAATGTGAATGTGATACTTTGATCATGCATTCACACGCAAACATGCACACATTCCACTCATCCATGAAAATTCATATCGGTTAACAGAGGAATGTGTTTGTGTTTGTGTGTGTGTGTGTGTGTGTTTGTGTGTGTGTTTCTTTTCTATTCAGCTGATTTTGATAATAGAAATTCTTGTTGTGTTTTTGTGTGTGGACGATCCTGTGTACTATTTCAGTCACTGAATATGTGTGTGATCGAGTTGGACTGTTTGGCAGGTCGGCCTGATGTGTGTGTTCACTTTGTTGTATCATACATTGTTATCATACTTTCATCTCCCCTTTCCATCCGTCTTTTCTTTCTCTCTGTTGTTTCCGTCTGCATTTGTTTGTTCGATTTTAGCAGGATGCTGCTGATCCAGATCAAGCGTGGATTCAGGAACTGTTTTTTTTTACTTTCTAGATTTGTTTTTGTTATTAACATCTTCATTGATCTACTGAATAATTGATGGATCTCGGAAGAGGTATGCACTCTATAGAGCAACTCTCGTTCTCCTTAAATCTGACCTTAATCTCTCTCTCTCTCTCTCTCTCTCTCTCTCTCTCTCTCTCTCTCTCTCTCTCTCTCTCTCTCTCTCTCTCTCTCTCTCTCTCTCTCTCTCTCTCTCTCTCTCTCTCTCTCTCTCTCTCTCTCTCTCTCTCTCTCTCTCTCTCTCTCTCTCTCTCTCTCTCTCTCTCTCTCTCTCGTCTCTAGGTCTCTCTACCATCTCTCCCTCTTTGCTTCCCCCCTCTCTCCTTCTGTCTTTATCTCCCAGTAAACACCTTGTCATTCCCTCACGTTTCACCAGCTGCTGCTTGTTCACACTCACCGATCCTTGGTGGCCCTGACACACACTCCAACACACCTGCACACACACACACACACATCCACACACACACAGCTACACACACCTACCCGGAGTGATGCAGCACAGAGTCGGTGATACAGAGCATATAGATGTGGCTGCTGGCTGATTTGTTGCCTGTTAGGGTGCAGAGCAGTGACAGGTCTCTTTACCAAACGCACATTCATGCACGTTGTCACTGACATTTACTCACTTACGTCCAGTGAGACACTCTCCTATATGCTTTTGTCCTTATACACTCTCCGCTTTGACCTTTACCACACAGCACATTATATAGGCTTGCACACTGATCGAACACACACACACAACAATTGGTCAAAGCCAATCACATATTTCCTTTACTTTGGTTTTGTTAACAAGGCTGCTGGGACATTTTGCCGGCGAACGGCAGCTCTTGTTTCCTCTCCCTCCATCTTTCGATCCCTCTCTCCTGCTCTCATCCCTCCCTGCCTCCCGTTCTCTCCCTCTCTGCGTATGGTTTTAGTTTTCATGTCCTCTGTCCTTGGGGCATGCTCGCTGCCCAAACTTTTTGTGCGGTCTGTTTTCAACTGCGTCTGTGTGTGTGCACGTCTGTGTTTACGTGATTGTGAGACGTTTTTGTTTCCCCATGTGTGTTGAAGGGATACATTTTCCGTATTTTTGCAATGAGGAAAGGGGGGAGGAAATGTGAGCATGCAAACGAGATACAGAGAGAGGTAAACTCTGTGAGGTCTCCGATATTAGTCCCACTAACCCGGCTGGTTGTGAAACAAGCCAGCTCTGATCTGACAACTCTACAGGGAATACAATCTTTCTTTAATCTCTACTCTCTTCATCCTTCTTTCTTCTTTCTCGCAGCCCCCCCCCCACTCCCACCTAAAAATGCAGAAATGCCTCATGAATGTGTATGGAAAAATGAGAAACATATGGGCTCGCCGCCTCCCCTCCGAACGCAAATGTTGGCTTTAGGGTGTAACGCACACTCACAGACTTACACCCACACAAGCACCAACTGACACGCTTTGACACACACACACACACACAATTTAGTCTGTATATACTGTACTATATAACATCTGCTAACATTCTCTTGAAAATGCACTTTCTAACAAACAGCCTTCAAAGAAAACAGAGATTTAACCATGTAGCCTCTTATGTTCACTGATGACACACTCTCTCTCACACACACACACACACACACACACACACACACACACACACACACACACACACACTGACCCATACTTTATAGACCTATAATGTGCTGAATAAGAGGAGTTGAGGTGCTAATACATGTGCTGAGTTTAAACATGAGTATCACCTTAACACCTTAGGAAACTATTAGGGGATTTTACCGAGCTGCGTGCATGTGTATATGTAGGCTACCTGGTTTTATTTTACTTGTGAGGACGTCATTATGCAGAATTAATGCGGTCCGACCTAAGTACAGGAGATTTTTCAAAGACCACCCAACGTTGTTTGGTTTCTTTTCTTAATTTCGCTGTAAATTGATACTACGGCCGCTTTAATGAACCTCCAATTTTGAGCTGGATTTTTTCTGTGACGTTGTTGCTTTTCCGTCAGCGCCTTTGAGCAAAGAACCGAACCCTGAAACTCCTCTTTCCCTGTGGGAGTGTAAGAATAGACTGGTGAACATTGCCCTCCACATTAAAATAAAAGCCTAAAAAACAAATTTTCCAAAAAAAAGACAAAACTCTTAACAGTGCAAGTACAGTTTAATGTTCCTGGATTTCAAACATGATATACGATATAGCAGATTAAGTCTTGAGGCTTGAGTCGAGCCAGAAGAGCTTTGAGACGGTCAAAGGAATTAAAACGTGCGGCTGCATTTCAAGGACAGGATCCGTCAGAAAACCTCTGAATGAACTCTACATGTAACTTTTCCTGTCTTGGTTTGAGGCAAGTTGCCCTCTGCTTCTTGTGGTGGTCTGCAGTCACGTTGACCTCTGACCTGCTGGCAGATCACAGACCTGTGGAGCACCTATGGAACCGATCTCCCATTGAGCGCAATGCTGACCTGAGTTCAGAGGCTCGCATTTTAACACATTCGTTTGACTAAACCTGTTCCTCATTCAACGCAGACAAAATCACCAGTTTGACAAGGATACCTCCACATTGGTGTCGTTTCATGTCAGTTCCCGTGAGGGATGAGCTCCCTCTTCCCTCTCGTCTGTCAGGAGCAAAGACACAACATTTCTCTGTGTTATGTCAAAACTGAGTCTGTACATGGAAGACGTTTCAAAAACTTAAATCCTTTAAATGTAACTTTTCTGATCTATTTGATCCCCACGCAATCCACAGGACCTTCTTGATCTTTTACTCATTATTGAAACAATACTCTTTTGTTGAAATCGGTGTGAAGGTCGACCTCTCTGATTTTATTTTAATTGGCTAAATAAACCATTCTCCAAGAAAAACAACAGTTTAATGAGCTGGTTGTTGAAGTCGTGTCCTTTGACCGTGTTAATTAGAATACTGATCTCAGGTAAGATTAAAATAGATACGCTGAAGTTTATTTCTCCCTAAAAGGAGAAGTAGACCAACTTACATTGTATTCATCTACCATTAATTCACATCCAACAACTTTTAACACGTCCTTTAACAAGACAACAACTGGATAATTCCTTAACCCTTAAATAAATTAATGCACTAGGTCTTAAATATGTCATTGCACTTTAAGTAAAAAAAAATGTCAGAATGCATTATTTATAGTTTTGTGTTGTAGTTCTTTCTCAAAAATACAGATATTGCTGAATAAAACAAACAAGACTAACGTTGAACTGAACTTTTATCATGGTCTTAATAAAGTCTCAAATTTAATTTGCAGAAACTCGCAGAAACCCTGATTTTAAAAAGAAAAAAATCTGATTGCTCCTTACTCTTCACCAACAACAATTTGTCTGTGTAGGAATTCAAATTCATGTGAAAAAGGGGAAAGCAAAATGATTGCAGGTTCAGTTTTGGGCCTTTTTTCGGAGCTGGAGGAGTCATAAGTTGTCGTATGACTTTCCAAACGGCGGCGGCTGCTTCAGAAGTTGCCGGCAGGGTTTGACGATCCAGACACCTCGAACATTCCCTGCTCTTTGATGAGGGATTCCTGCGGACAACAGGGCAACTATGGCTGGAGGGGGGAACACACACCAGCACACAGACACACACACGCAGCCACACAAATCTAAACATTCACATACATGCCAGCACACACACAGAGACGTGGACACTCTAAGAAATGGATAGCTGTAGGGGGAAAAACAAAAACACACACACAGGCAGACACACACACACACACAGGACGTGTCTAGGCGGGGAGCAGATGGAAGCTGGCTTTGATTGCTCGCTCGACCTCTGACCTCAAGGTGAAAAGGTACCAGAGGGTTCAGCAAGACAAGCAGACACACACACCTACACATTAACACACACACACACACATACACAGAAGCTCTCCCTTTTTTAAACGACGCACAACCGACACGTACAAGGACACACACACACCCTGAAGCATTTTGCAGAGAGGTCTCTAGCTGTCGGACCACTGTGTGTGTTTTGGAGGGTTGGGGGGTCACATCCCACCGTATGAAGGTTAGCATCACTACCAGCTGGATTCACTTTGATCTGTGAGTGTGTGTGTGTGTGTGTGAGTTTGCGTGTGTGTGTGCGTGTGTGTGTGTGTGTCAGAGAGAGAGATCAGAGTGTCAAGGTCCTGCCTCTACCTCATCTGTCACAAACTATCATTAGTTAGTTGTGACAATTAAAAGTAATGGAATCCGGCATTGAACCAGTGGTCTCTCGTCCAGATGCAAGTGGGATTCATTATTCCTTCACAAAAAGAGATAAGATCCACATTTTACCAGTCTGGAAAGTTGTTCCACAAGTCCAAAAAACACTAGATCCTGTGCTTCCCAAGATGAAACTAATACGCAATATCCCTCCATCAGAACCTCCCTTCCTGATGAATGCCCACCCTTCAAAAGTCCATGTGCCAAGTCCGCAAACACATGTTTTTAACAGAAGATATTAAACAACTGTTCTGTCATTTTGAATAACTCTCATCCTGAAGAATAACCTCGGTTTAAAGGTGAGAAGCCGATCCTTTAAAAATGTGCCTTCGTTTTCCTTAGATCTGAGAAGAGAAAACACTATTCTAAAAAGAACTGATCAGAAATAAGGTAGTGCAGGCTGAGATATCTTGACTTTTCGAACCTGTGAACCAACAAAGAGTTTATTTTTCTTTCTCCTGGCACATACAATGATTCTAACCTGTACAATGGGTGGATTCCTGCTTTGATCCAGCTGCAGTAGCTCTGACGCAGGAGCGATGCAGCAGTGACGTGCACCACAGGCCTCGACTCAGGAAAGTTCTGGTTCGGTTCGGCCTTGAAGCCTTTTGATGCAGGTTCCATCTTTTCTTTTTTTGACCTGCCAAACGCTCCACCTTACCAACCTGTCTGTGTGAAAATCAAGCTCTTTCCCTCTTTGTTGTAAGCATTTACACTCTTGGGTTTTTATGTGAAAATCAAACATCCACATAAAAGGAGATGGGTGGCAACGCACCTTAGGGAGCTCCGTTTAAAAGTTTTTAATGATATGAATTTAAGTGCCAGATGATCAAACTACCGAGTTAGTTTCAAACCTGCGTTAATGCCTGTTCTCTCTTCGCGGGTCGAGCTTCATTGTTCTGTCGACAGATTTGAAAAGAGAGAAACAACTCTCACTCATATGTGTCTGAAGTCATTACAAACAACCTGTTTTTTTAAATAGCTGTCACAGAGAAACGACTTTGATTGGATGTTTTTCTCCCCCCTGACAGGCTCTATTTAATCTCCGTGTCAAGTGATCATAACAATATGTTTTCTCTTGTGAAATCCCCCCAGTCCCGTCCCCCCCACCACCCCACCTCTTTCTTGACACATACACACAAACACACGCCTCCCGAAGTTTACAGCCTGCCCTTATCAAAGCTGTTTTCATGCCCCTGCCCGGATGGGATCCAGGAGGTGTGTCGTGTTTACAGACCCGGGTCGGCTACGGGCTCCACATGCCTGTTGTTTACTGGCAGACGCCTGTTAAATCCTCGTTATAAAAGCCCAGCGCGCCCCTTCTCCAGCTCGCTAAGCAGAAGACATCAAATGGAAAAGGGAGATGTGTGACTTTACGACTGATGGCCTGACCCCACAGACTGATAGAGCCGTCTGGACAGAGATGAGTGTGTCTGTGTGTGTGTGTGTGTGTTGCGGTAGTTTGAGTCTGTGTGTTATTGATGGAGGGATCCTCTAACTTGCTGCAGCTGTGACCAGAGCCACATCAGTCTGTGCTCGGCTTCGTCTTCATTACACGTTTGATTTATGGAGAAAAAAGACCAATCGTTTGACATTTGACTGGACTCACCGATGCTGCTGCTCCTACAAACTGTGAACGCTGCTTTCATCGTGAATTCTGGTTTTACCTTCCCTACTTCACCCCCGACCGTAAAGCTGTACACATTTCATTTGATACTGAGGGAAAAGCTAAATATACAACTGTCCTCTCCTGCTCAGAGGAGTGTACAGTTTCTTCCTTTAACAAGTGGTTAAGCTCTGTACTTAAACTTGCATCCTGTCTGGACTCAAAATCCCCGACTCATGTTAATATAATCTTAGCGGTGTGTGTGTGTGTGTGTGTGGAGTGGAGACGTGTGTGTGGACGTCTTTCAGCAGCCCTGCCCTGCAGCCACTCACGTCCGATTAGCTTTTCACAGTCATACTCTGTCATTAGTGTCATTTCACTAATGTTTGACTAAAAATACCCACAGAAGCATATTATTAAAACACAGCGGGGCAGTGTTAATCGTGTTGAAACACTAACCCCCCCTTCTCTCTCTCTCTCTCTCTCTCTCTCGCTCCTGTCAGTCACTCTTGCCCTCTCACTCTCTCTCTAATACCTCGCTCTTGTTCTCTGTCATGTCGCACAGATTTTTTTTTTTTTTTTGAAACCTCTCCCTGTCCGACTCTCATGAGTCCTATTACCAGATGCTATCGAGCTCGTGCTGAATGTGTCTCTCCACTCCCTAATGGTTCAGCTATTACATATTATGTTGTGATTTAGAGAGACAGACAGAGAGGGGGAAACATGAGCATGCCTAACTCTGTGTGTGTGTGTGTGTGTGTGTGTGTGTGTGTGTGTGTGTGTGTGTGTGTGTGTGTGTGTGTGTGTGTGTGTGTGTGTGTGTGTGTGTGTGTGTGTGTGTGTGTGTGTGTGTGTGTCGGCCGCAGGTAATTACAATTTATCTTGGGAGGAGTTTCTTTATGAATCAAAGCGTTGGCTTAAGCGAGCTGACCATCATTATCATTATTATTATTATCTTTTTGGCTGATGTTGACGCATCAGAAACATGTGTTTCGGCATCATGCCAACAACAACATATCTCCATGACAACGCACAGTGCCTGAGTGCCCTCAATGTAGAATCGTGTGTGTGTGTGTGTGTGTGTGTGTGTGTGTGTGTGTGTGTGTGTGTGTGTGGTTAGGGTGGATATTTGGGCAAGTTAGGTTGGCCACTAGTTGTTGGAATCCATTAATTTAATATGAGTGTGCAACAGCTTAGTGGACATTTATGTTGCCATGGGTTGAGGTCATCTTTTTTATGTTTAGGGAGGAAAGTATCGTAAAAAAGTACTTGAACGCTCTAAAAAGTATGCCCCTTAATTCTATCTGTCTTTTCTTCTTCCCCTCGCTATATATCCTGAGGGTGAAGGTTGTCTGCTCATGTGTGTCCCTGGATGCGTCTTTGCATATATACGCTACATGTGTTTGCATGTGTGTGTGTGTGTGTGTGTGTGTAGTCTCAGTGAGTGGAGGTGTATGGCAGGGTGGAGAACTTTCGATGAGACACGCAGACACACACAGTGTAGACAGCTGTGCTCCAGATGTACTTTGCAGTCACGTCTGACTCCCATTTATTGTCTTTATGGATGGCGGACATCAGCACCAGCCTCATCCAACAAAGCTGACCAGTGGACTCGCTGACCTCTCGGCTCGGCTGCTGATCAATCAAAGTGAAAGCCGCACTCTTAAAGACAATTAAAGCACATTGAGGTGGTAAAGGCTCGGCCTGTTTACCACACGGCCCGGAAAGCTGATTCGTCAAAGGCTATAACTCCTCTACTCTGACGTGAAAATGTACCTGTGGCCTATAAATATATCTGAAGACGACTGTTGTATTTTATAAACAACCTTTTTTGTCATCTAAAATGGCAGACGTGTACATGTAGCGTGCGGTCTGAACGGATAAAAGCAGCAATATTTCAGCTATACTTTTACAAGTCACAAAACCAATCATTAAAGGTAACCCCCACTGTGGAGGTGTGTTGTTTGCTTTACATCTTTGTCACCAATATGCACTGAGGCCCCACAGCCATTTGAAAACATTTTCTTTCCTCATTAAAACAGGTTTTTTTGCATAATTTTACACCTGCATCATTTACAGTCAGGCTGACGTAGCAGGGGATTGTCAGCAGGGATCATCACGCACACGTGTAGACATGTTAGTGTTGTTTGTGCAATTAGATCATTAGGTACTGACAGAACTAGAATGGCATTCAGGAGAACACACACTTCCACCGAGGCCCAGTCAGGCTGCATCAAATTGCACAGACTCATAGATAACAGTGTCCTTAATGTGATTTTTATTCCGCAAGATCCATTACCATTTCCCACAATGTTCACCAAGGCAGAAAAATAATTCCTGGATCCATTCCTTTGCCGAGATCTATGCCAAAATGTGATGCATTCTTCCTAAGTCATTTTTGTGTAATCCTGCAAACAAACAAGCCAAATCCTAAGATACAAGGGGCTAAGACATAACCTTGTTGGCGGAGGTCAGAGATACCCACTCAACATCACTCTTTGTGCTTTCAGTGCTCAGAAAAATCCACTTGTTACCTTTCAATTTCTTTTCAATTTTCAAACAGGGGAAACAAACCGTCGGAGAGAAATTCTAACCCCGTTGTTCACAGAGTCTTTTGATCGATGGAGAAAATATGTTTCAGTGCATCTACCTTTCATGATTCGTACCCATCAGATTCATATTTAGTCTGTAATAATGGAGGATTCCAATGATACCACCTCAACCTCCCCCAAACACCGGCCCAATGGACCACCTGCCGAACCCGTCTGTCTCTCCAGCCCAACATCTGCCTCGCCCCCCAATTTTCTGCGTACGTCTGACTGATTGAGCCGTATGTAACCCGACACCCATCTGTTTTGTGTAGGCAGTTAAAAACCAATACGGTCCAAATTAAGCTGCTTCACGCTACGTCTGATTCGCTGAGCTCTTCAAGCAGTATGAGGTGGCCCAGTGTGAAGGCTTTGTGGGGGCGGCTTAAAACCAACATAAGCTGGATTGGACTTTCTTTGATGCTGTGTCACTGAAAGACCCATCATCCCAAAAATGTGTGATGACTGAGGAAAAGGTTGTTGGCCTTGCAATGGGCTCACGACCTGGATGTGCCCCCCCTTCTTGCTCAATGGGATTGGCCTCTGCTCCAATAGAGACACCCTGAAGAATAAGCGGTATAGAAAATGAATGGAACCCAAACATAATCCGGCAGATGCAGTGGAAAATACACATATAACATACTTTAAAACTTAAATATTTGCTCTTAAAGTTGTTTTTCCTACCACACTGCCATGCAAGTCTCTGTAACGTTGCAAAAGTATAATGTTTGTCTGTTATAAGCTGCTAAATCTACACAAATGAGTGTCGGACATAAACACGTCCATGTGGAAAGAAAACTGTTGTTCAACATTAGATTAGTATTGTGCAAGTGCTTTTGTTTTAGGTCGTTACGGGCACATTTTATGCTTTCATTATAACACAGAGGAATGCACTTGGCAGTGTTGTAGTTAACTAACTAATAACCGTGCAGCCACAATAAGTGACTTATCCTTTCCAGCCACAGCAGGTATAACATTTCAGGGCAGTTTAAACTGTTACAGACAATATTTTCAAAAGATCTAGAAACACTTGAACCAATCATTGTGGAATCGTAAAAAGCCTACGTCCATTTTTATCACCTCCACTAAGGAGGTTGTGTTCTCGTCCGTGTTGATTGGTTTGTTTGTTTTTAAGCAAAATTAAGCAAAGACTTCTCAACTGAGTTCCATGAAACTCTATGGAGGGGATGGTTTGACCCAAGGAAGAACCCATCACATGTTGTGTGTGGATACGGGATTATCTTTTCCATTTTCTTTAGTATTGCAAATACGGCAGGGTTGTTTTTCTTTCTTTTTTACATTTTCACAGATTTTCCGGGGGTAATTCATGGATATTAATGGAAAAAGGAGACATCATGATATCTATATGAAAGTTGGTCCAGCTTGTTTTAATCTAAGGGGACTCTTCAGCCCTGGCGGAGGTATTCCTCTACTGAGTGCCCTTCTAGTTTAACAGCTGTATCTCCATTGTTGCCGATTGACAAAATTCTTAACGGACAAACATCTTTAGATAGTAAAAGAACTAAGATAAAGTCATATTAAGTTAGTTAGTCCTTCCTTATTTTATACATTTAATCAATTTAGAAAGGAAGTTAAACATCAGTTTTTTCCTCCACCAGTCGCTGCCTTTCTTCCTCTTCCTCTGCCTTTGCTCAATTTTTTCTTTTGTCTTCTGCTCTTTATCTCTCTCTCCGTCTCCGCATTTCTTCATCCGTCTCTCTCCTCCTCCCCAACTTTCTCCTCCTCAGGTCAGGTCTGGTAGTGATCACGCATGCTGATCGCTTCAAAACCAGCAGAACTAATGCAGAGCAGATCGAGAGCTGTGATGTAGGCAGAGAGAAAGGGAGAGGGAGACCGACTTAAAGACGAGGAGTTAATGGAGAGACTGAGGGAAGGTGGGATAGACGGGAGAGATGTGCGAGATTGTGGGTTGAGGTAATTCATCGCCCTGAAAAAACAGGCGGGTGCTACAAAGGACAGAGTGAAAGAGCGACTCTAATAATCCAAATATTTGTGCGCTCGGAGGTAAAGGCTCAGCGTGTTTATTACATTATGATTGGCCATCGGGTTCTCATTCCAGGACCATGGACAACAGCTGTGTCTGTATTTTGAGCTATCATCCATCCATCCATCCATCCATTGATCCTTTTTTTCCAGCCCTTCAACGAGAGAATCACTTTTTTTGTCCAGCCATTACCCCGTCATCCATCCTTCCCTTCATTCATCAACAAATTGGTAAAGCATGCTATTTTTTCCATATCTTCATCCATCCATCCCTTCATCCGTCCAGCTGCTGAGGCTACTCCTTGATCCATTTATACTCTGTATTACCTCTCAATCATCCACTCGTCCATCATCCTCTCATCCATGGAACACACCACCCAGCTGTACAACCGCACCCTCATCATTGTCATATCATTCACATCAGTTCATTTTTCTCTGGCGATACGCATTTATCGACTCTCTTTTTATGTCCTTCCATCCTTATCTCAATTCAACTGCTCTGGTTTTGTTCCAGAAACCTCCAGTAGCTGTGTTTTATCTCCTACATGTTGTATAATCCAAGGATTAAGATTAAGAGAAGATTAAATCTGCAATCTCAAAGTATTCTTCTGTTGTAAGTGAAATGTATGACTCTCCAAGTTTGTCTAAAATCAGAAATGTGAAGTGAAAGAAAGTTAATGCAGGTCACCTGTTAAGGAACAGTGCTTGGTTTTATGTGCTTCTAAATACCTTTAGTTGAAAAAAAACTTTCCAAGACGGCTCTCCATCCCTTCATATGTTCTTCCATACATCCAGCCGTACACGATCCATATGCCAATAATATATCACATATTAGCCGTGAGATTTACTTCCTCTGCTGTGCTCTACTCCTTCTTATCCCTCTTTTCTTATTCCCACTCTCCCCTTTCCCCTTTTTCATCTGGCCTTTTTTGTTATCAAACTGTTTTCCATTAAAGTAGTCATGATTAAGTGGTGAGATCTGATATATATATATATATATATATATATATATGTTTTTTTGTGGCTTTTAGCAAAGATAATAGAAGCAGATGATGACTAGCACATGTAGACAGAGATGGAAAAGAGATAGAGAAAGAAAGGGAAGGATGCGTAGAGGAGGGATAGAAAGAAGGTAAAAGGAAATATTAATATCAGAAAGAGATAACAGAAGAAGCAAGAAAGGGAAGTGGGAGCAGGGGATGAGATGCTGATGCTGATGTTACTTGTTCACATTATGTTGCTTTGGAAACATTTTCATCATAGTAAAATGTGAGTTATTCAGGCTAATGGAAGAGCAGGTCTTGATTATTTTCTGCATTCTTTACTCCCCACATATCTGTCTTTCTTTATGTCTCCGGCTCTGCTTTCTTTCAATTCTGAATCTAATCCAGTCGTGCTCCGCTGGCACGATAGCAAAGAGCCACTCTGCAAATGCATCAAGAAGATCAACATCATTCCGCTTCCGCTGCAGATTTTTAATCTATCTGTGTCTCTCCTCTTTCCCTCGCCTCCTCTAATACATCTCTGTCTTTGTCTCTTCCTTTGGGGCGTCGTGTTAATCTTCATTGACGGATCAATCATCGCGGCTTTGTTCTCGTCCACTCAGCCTGACCTTTGTGTGCATGTGTGCACGTGTGCCTGCGAGTAGGAACCCATACGTGCATATGAATGTAGTGTAAAAATATTAACACATCTCCGCACTCCCCTCTCTGTTGTTCATTGATGGTGATTAGTAGCAGGTGTTGGCACTGAATTTAAAACACACTAATACACACACACACACACACACACACACTTGAATGATAGGTGTGATTTATGGGGCTGGGACCCACGAGTTGCTGGAACAACACGGTCTCGCCCTCGAAGATAACACACAAAGCACGCATATGCACACGTATGTATGGCATAAACACATACACCGACCCCCCCCCCCACACACACACACACACACTTTAACACATGGTGCATTTTTGTCTGACATGGCTGGCTCCTTTCAGCCCAGAGGTGAGATCAGACATTAAAGATCTTGTGATGAAAACACTCCTCGTGGAAACTGCTCTTATTCATCTTCGGGAGGAGATATAGCCGTTTATTCCTCTGGCCTGTGACGCCACCTGAAATAGCATTCTTAGACTAAATGGTCATGTTTTAAAACTGAACCTTGTGCGTGTGTGTTGGGACGGGGGCTAGATCATTAATTCTTTAATCTTCTGACAGTTGAAAAAAAAGAACCGAAAAGCCTCTAATGTGCTCAGTTGTGACATGATTCAATACAAAGTAGAGAGGAGAATGAACTTGATACTATATAACAGATGATGGCTGTGCAGTATTTTAGGAGGCTGTCACTTTACGTATCACCTGTCATTGACTGAATAAAGTCTGCAGTTGTAAGTCTCATTTCACAATAATGCAACAGTTTAAAAGTAGATTTAGATGTCCTCAAATGTATGGAAACTTCTGTCCATCCCTCTATCCCATAAACTGTATCATCACCTAATACGTCAAGGTGCCATATACTGGCTTTTAGAAATCAATTGATGTAGTGATTATTGTTTAAAGGACCTGATTTTAAACAGTTGCCTTTAAGGCCCCATTCAGAAATGGTTTTCATATCTGTCCCGAGAGACAAAGGTGTGTGTGGTCTGAATTATGACAGCTTTTTCTTTCCCAATTAACACAGTCAGTCAATTAGATAAAAAAAAAAAATCTTTCTGGTATGATAGAGAAAACAAGTTAATCATATTTACAAATGGAAACGTAACTGAAGTAGAGCGAAAAGAACAACACAAGTAGAAAGCGAGTGAAACCCGTGAGTCTCCCCAGTGTGTTCCAGTCTGCCGAGCTACAGACAGACCATTAGTACAACTGTCAGGACTAATTACTCCCTATAGACTTCACGGTGCTCGGCTTCTCTTTGTCCTGACTTTGCACTTCTAAACTCTCCTCAGTTTCACTGCTTTATTTCCCTCCTGCTTATTCTCTTCTGTTTGTTACCTGCTGCCTCCGTCCATCTGCAGCTCTGCACGATTCAAAACAGTCACGTGTGCAGTGATGATTGATTTCTCTGTTTCAGTGTCTTTTCTTCTTCCTGCTCATTTTCTCCTGTTGTTTTATTTCCTCTCATCTTTAAAACCAATTTGCTTTGTTTCACTTCAGATGCTCTTAGGCAACAAGTTCTCTCTTAATTTCATTACCAAAAAACAAGAGCAAATTAATTGATTGAACAAGTTGAGCGACAGAAAAATCACATCACATTAAAACATGAAAATTACTCAGCTCTTCTTCACTCACACACAATCACAAACACACACACACATACACACAAACACACACACACACACACAACCACACACAAATACACACACACACACACTCACACAGACCTAAGTAATGACAGAAGGCTGTTTTGTGAAAGACGACTAATGCAGTGGAACAGCTTCACTTAAGGTAATGAAGTACTCACTGTGTGTGTGTGTCTGTGCGAGTGTGTTGTTGTGTAAGAGAGAGACTCAAAGGCTTGTGTGGATATCTTTAATTCCTGTAATGACCCCACTTCTGTGTTTGTGTGTTCAAGCTTCTTTCGATGACGTTGTGGAAACTCATCTCCCACATGAGTTCAAATCGCTTGTCTCCACAAAATTCACCATTTAAAAAACATCCTTGAAATGATTCTCACATTTAACACAGTTATACATGTATTTAATCAGTATACAAACTGAAAAATTAACCTTTGACACTTTAAGAAAGAGATTTTAGAGATGATACAGAATGACAAGAATAACAGGAGCTAAAAGAGAGAACAAGGGCATAGAGTTCGTAAGGAGAGTTAAATGAGTTTTAAAAAGAAATGGATAGAATACTTTGAAGTAACGTCCTACACTTCCTGGTAGTGAAGCAATCACACACACGCCACATTACACCGACATCTTTGATCTCAATTAGAAAGGACCTAAGAAAGCGTTCTGGGAGCCAGATTCCAAAATACAGCTAAACGCAACGTGTACGTTGTTTCTAAGAAAGAAAGAGGGAAAGTTGAATAAAAAAAGAATGGAAACTTAACAATTAGTGTGTGTAATGAGGCGGGCACTTTGTTTGGTGCTAAAGTGAGCTGGTCTTTATGGGTGGTTGGTGTTTGACTATGTGGGAATGGGAAGGTGGTGGAGAGGAGGGAAGCTTTGAAGTCTGAGGGAGGAAAAGAAAAGTAAAGGAAGTGATAAACACACTGCCACTTAGTGAGGTGGAGATAAGAGGGAGGGAGGGAGGGAGTGAGAGTAGAGAAGAAAATTTATTTCAATTTCTTTATTGTTTCATGAGTTTGAAATAAACCGGGTTAGTTTGGATATTTGTCCAGTGGCCAGTTGGATATAAGAACTTCCTGCTGAAGGGAAACGTGCTCCCAGTGGATCAGTGATGAAACACTTGATTTTACACCATGATGGAGGATGTGTTGGATATTTCAGAACACTATTTACACTATATAATGTGTCTATAAGATGTTTTCATGTCAAAACGTAACAAGTGTTGTATTAATAGAGCAGGAAGAAAAGCTAAAGGCAGCAAGAGGGAAAGTAAAGGGAAAATCTATTTTGAAAGAAAAGAGCAAAGAACAGTTTAATGATACATGTGAGATATTAAAATTTTCACTTTCAAAAGTTTTGCAGTCGGAATCCATGGGAACCCGTAGTAGTAACTCACACTGCATAGATTTTATGATGAAAACTTAATGATGAAAGCAGTGAAAATGAGGCTTATAATATTTAAGTGTGTGTGTGTCTGTGTGTGTGTGTGTGTGTGGGTGGTTGTTGCATGTTTGCCAATCTGGAAACCCATTAGTCTTGTGGAGTAAATGAAGAGTGTAACCTTTTAAAATGAGATTTCCACCACTTACAGAAAAAAGAAGTGATGCCTCGCCAACTCTTATGAAAATGAAATGAAGTGACATCATAAATCTATTTAGACAAGTATGTGTTTGTGGCTGCTGTGTTAAAAGATCATTGCCGATTAACAGTCATTTATATATTCGGAAATTTGGATGATAAATCACAGGCAGCAGAATAATTTAATCCAGTGTAAAAGCTGCTCTCACACTTTGTGACTTGAATGGAGGTTTCAGCGAAAAGTAACCACATATTAGATGGAATTCATTCTAAATCTTGTTTCATTTTAGGAACATATTCCCTTAAAATGAGGTTTTAAAAGACGCACAAAAGTATTTATTTATCTCACTGGATGTGTTAATATGTGATCACAACATATTCCGTCTAATTTCTCTCTGAATACCAGCTGCAGGATTTGACCCCGTCTGGCCACAACCTGCTGGAATGAAAGATAAATCCATCAGGTTTAGCTTTTTCCACATTTAACTAATGCAGAGTGATTGTTCTGCACTGGGAGGTGGACACACACACACACACACACACACACACGCACACACACACACACACACACACACACACACACACACACACACACACACACACACACACACCTGTGCACCTACACACAGTTAATCATGTGTGTGAAGTTCCAGTGGGAAGGAAGATAGAATCTGGAATACCAGTTGCAGTTTTCTGTTTTGCTTGTGTGTGTGTTCACGTGTCTTTGTGTTACTTGGCACTTTTCCCTGTCTCTCCACGAGCCGCGCTGTATGGGGTCGTACTCAGGATTATCCCCACAGGTCTTGCTCACACTCACACACACACAGACACACACACACACACACACAGACACACACACACACAAAGACACCCGCTAACCTTGCCAGTCCACTGTGGGTCGTCCACCAAACCGCCTGTCCGCCCTAAAGCCCGCCTCCAGCTGTCAGATGCTTCCTGTCCACTTCCTGTTTCTGTCAGATGCAACACAGAGGCCTTCTTCAGCTCATAGACGTCCCATTCATTCATCACCATTACCATTCACTCTAATAGGAGCTTCCTGATATAATGCTTTTTTTCTATCCCTTTGGTGTCTTTCATCATGTATACTTGCTGCTACACACTGTGCGCGTGTGTGTGTGTGTGTGTGATGAGAGAACGCACTGTCCCCAGTATGCCCAGTAATGTTTAATTGGTGTAATTAACCTGTTACCATGGTAATTAACCTGGGCAACAGTTCTGTCAACATTATAATGACAAACAGCTGGTACCGCTGTTGCCAAGGCTGACACACGCCCGTCAATTCACACCATCACACACACCATCACACAAACACACACACACACAGACACACGCAGAGATAAATTACTGGCTCAAACTATATTTCCTCACTCTCGTTCATGCAAGCAAACACAGATTTATGCACGGCAATGTGCTAACATGCAATACATATTTAGAAATTATATTATTTTGTCTGTTTTTGTCCATTAGCTCCAGGTGCTGCAGCAATTACTCATTCCAGATAAAAATGTAAACAAAAGAAACTGGGCTGAATACAGATGTATAAATCGACCCAGACAAGAATACAAATAGTGTTATTAAGATAATAATAAACATCTTGTTGTCACGATGCAATTTAAATTGGTTATCCACTGACAAACCTGCTCACTACACAACACACACCTGTAGATTTCCCTTAATAGACTAGTTGTGTAGGAAAAGAGCGCAGACTGAAACTATTTGTAACAGAATTTTCAGTTTGTGGTTATGAGTTCATTGTTTATCTACTAATGTTTCTACTCTCTCGTAAAAATATGAGCAGTTCCTCATCTAAACAAAGAAGTCAAAACAATAATCATATATTTTTCAGCATTAACAATCACATTAAAGATCTCTTGACTCTATCAGCATCTTGTATTTTGACCCTTTTATATGTTTGAATCACACTTTTATGAAATGGCAGTTTAATGACTAACAGGACAGATTCTGATCTTTCATGATTGAAGCTCAGTTTGCTGATGATGGGGACGAGGATCACTGGAATCTCACACAGCAGCTTCCACAAACAGTCGGCATATGGAACCCAGTATTAATTGTGAGAGGATTTATGGTGTCACCAGCGCCGCTTCCTCTCGGCTCTCTGTGTTACCATCCCACTGACGAGCCGCATAAAGGTTTCCAACGGGAACACTAGAAAGTCAATGATTGTGGACTATGTTGTCAGACAGTGTAATCGCTGGAGCATGATGGCGGCTTTGATTTGATTATTTCCTGGTGTTTTGGACCAATCAGGGCACATTTGATGCTGCCATTGCAGCGTCCGATCCAATCAAAAGAAGGCTCCGTCAGAGTTATGAGAGAGCGATTTTAATGCTCTATGAAGGGAGGGATTGAAAGTCATAGAAGAAGACAGAGAGAGAAACATAGAAATAAAGAGTGATAAAGAAAAAGACCCAGTGAAAGGAAGGCTTATCTTGATGAAAAGCAGAACCCCATTAATTTGCTCAGTGTGTGCATGTGATCATTCTGAATGGGGACAGTTTGCTGGCTGTTGGAATCAGACGGTTCAACCGCTTCCCTCCTCTCACCTCGACCATGGCGGTCCAATCAAGTGGTTCCACGCTGACGAAGAGCAGGACACAAATTAGCTCAAGCACTTTTCTTTAATTACACTTGGTTTGAAATGTCGTGTCTTCTGCTCACTTCAGTTGTTTTTTGTCAAATTTGTGCAACTCGAGCAAGAGACCATGCATCTTTGCATACATTCTTATATTTCTGCCGTTTTAAATGGCTGCGTGTCACAGTTTTTAGTTAAATGTTTTGTATTATTCAATCAAAGAAATGCAACTTTCATCTTTATGTGACATTTTCTATTTTCTCTTTAAATATGAATTAAGTTGCTGGTTTCATTTAGTTTCACATTCTTAAAGTTTCAATTTATTAGGCCGATTGGTCACAGACAAGTTTGACATTTAAATCTTCAGTTTAAAGGTTTGCCCAGAGAAGATCAAACTAACACAAGAGATTCATTGCTGGTATTTACATGGACCCTGATTTAGAACTTGATTTATGTTAAAAATTCATTGGGGGCATGTGTCACCTTCACTTCAGGGCAGGAGGTGAACTCTGGAGGCGTCTTCAGGGAGGGTGTGTGTCAGTCTGGGTCATGATGAGAGAAAGTGTCCACAGGGACACGCCGGCAAGATAAGAAACAGACTCGGCTCCAGATCAACACAGTGAAGGTCACTGTGTGTGTGTTTGTGTCTGTGTGTGTCTGTGTGTGTGTGGCAGAGTCAGTGAAGGCACATCTGGAGAAGTCTCATCTCTCTCTCTCTTCTACGTTTTCTCCTTCGCTTATTTGTTTAGTTTAAAAATGACATGTCTCCGTCTTTACTACTTAAAATCAACATTAACCGCTGGCGATCGTTTATGCAAACACTGTTTTTATATTATTTTTTCTCCTTAACTCTTTTTTACGTCATGAGCGGGTGCGGCTGTTGATCAGGAGGGTCGTCCACTAACCACAGGGTTGATGGTTTGATTTCCTGCAGCTTTCAGTCTGCATTCTGAAGAGTCCTTTAGCAAGATACTGAACCCTAAATTCTACACAACCATGGGAGTAGTCCATGAGCCTGGATAAGTGCTTTAAAGATCTAGTCAATTTACATAGAACAAGAACAAATTTGAATTAAACAAATAAGAATTATACTAAAGTAATAACAATGCCACGCACTGGCTGTTTGAAGATATGTGTGAAAGGAGTCTTTTCAAAATATCTTAACTTCCTATCAGATCACTCCATCAACCACACGATAAGATACAATAAAATAAGATCATTATTTATTCGTCCCACAATGTAAAATTAAACAAAAAAATTAGGTTGCTTGTCAAACACATTAATTCTTGACTCTGAATCCTCCATAAATATAAACAAATGTCTTCTTTATGGAGTTTGCAAGGGGGATTTGAGCTGTCACATCATCCCTGGATGAGGAAGCAGTTGTGCTTTATGGTTGTCTCCACCAGGGGGCTCTGTGCTGTAGTGTTTCCAGCCTCCTCCACGTGGGGGGTGCAGGTGGAGCAGGGATGATGCTGCAGTAAGAGGCGCGTTCGGTTTGCTCTCCCTCAGCGCCAGGCGGTTTGTACATGTCAATCACATCCACTTTCCAGCTTGTTGATTGTGGCAGAGGAGTGAGCGGTGAGCAGAGGCTTCAGTGTCGGCGTGAAACACCACAACACCATCTTTGTGTTATTGTTTCTCTGCTACTCTGCAATGTTTACTTCCTCTTTTCTTTCTCTCTCTGCCAAGCTCAGACCCTGTGAGCCTGGTTAATGTTCTGACATGTAATCCACATGTAAATATGAAACACAGTTACACTACAGTCTGATTCCAGTGAGCCTTAAAGAAACTGGCTCTCATCAAACAGGGTATAGGTGCTTCTCATTTCTGCTTTTCTTTGTTCGGATGTGTTGATTTGAAGGATACACACACGTGTGGTTGTTTGAGTGTGTTTGAATCCACGTGAACTCATGGAAATATTTGTTAAAGTTTCAGTTGTCACGTCCGATGACTGATCCCGAGCCAGCTCTCCACTTCCAGTGCTCCGACTGAAGCAGTTGATTGAGTTAACTCAAAGTCAAAATACATTGTGCTGTTGAAAAGTTCATCTCCTCAACCGAATACATCTTCTGAGCCAGAAACCCGAAAGGGCCAGTCGCCCTTTTTTTAATCCTCAACCTCCATCTGTGTCTCTTTCATTTATTTTTCCCCCCTTTGTTCTTTCCCCTCTTGTCAAAACCCCCTCCCTTTCCCCCCACACTTCCTCTATTTCCTTTGCTCTTGTCACCCATAAATACAATTAAATTGATGATACTCAATAAAAAGCCCGGAGCTGTAAATCAGATTTGTTACGCGTTCTTCTTTCCTCAGCAAGGTCATCATCCTTTTTATACAATAGGAAAAAATATATAAATGTAAGGACATCTTTGTGAAATCCCGGATCTGTGTCCTGTGGGTGCTCTCAGCAGAAACATCAGATGTTATTTTAATGGGAGCTACGAAAACTCTGATCCATCCCTGAAACAATTCCTGAAACACCAACTGAGAGTGGGGAGAGGAAGACGAACAGATGGACAAATTGGTTGGCAGGCGGACAGAGCGACAGAGAATGATAGCTTCCACATACCACTTCTAAATTATAGCGAAAGGAAATGAGACGCAGAAAGAAAGAAATTACATAAAAGATAAAAGGGGACATAAAAAGACAAAGGGGAGAGCAGGCGATGAGAAGAGCCGGGGATTTCCAGTGAACTCACTGTGGATTCCTGCTGTCGACCAGGGATTTGAAGTTGAATAAAAATGATTGGATCAAGGTGACTTGCGCTCGACTTTTGGCCGAGGGACGAGTCATCATATTGATTTTTTATGTCAGTTTTATATGTGGGTAAGCCTTTCTTTTTCATTTGGATCTGAATGTCAATAGGTTTGTTTTTCATTACGTCGTGTAGAGCTGTAGTCAACCAACGGAAAGCCTGGTCAAGTGAAATCATATCTTTCTATTCAACCCATCGATTTGACACTGGGGGGGAAATATCTGTATGTTATCTCTAGATCTCTGTATTAACTACATCGGCCACAGTGCAATGTAGCTGGTTTCCTTATCAAGCTAAATAAAGTATTCATGTAGTTGGTTGTTGAGCTGTGATATGAAAACTGATATTTGCAAAGTTTACACTCAACTCAAAACACAGCCACACTGACAAGGTCTCTGACCTAATTAGTTTGGAGATAATTAAGCAAATGTTCCAAATTGAATAAGTTTGACCTGAGGCTTAAGTTTTGTTGTGGAATTTTTCTTCTCTTGAATATTAAACTGTTGATAGTAAGAAAAAAGAGGATTTGGTGAGACAAGATCTTATCGACCATTCAACTGAAAAAGCTACAACCCTATAGTGTTCTTCTTCTCTTTCCATGCCGCGCTCCTTTCATCTTTACTTGGTTTTCTTCAGGCGGATACATACAACATTGTTTATATAATATCTCTGTTGGTGACAGTTGTGGTTAGTTCTGATGCATTTCGTGTGATAAAAAATTGGAGCATTCTTTGATCAGAAAACAAAAACAACATTAAACACAACCAACACATGCATAACCCACAAAGAACCAGCTGCAGTCACAGTGGACAGAACTTCACTTTTTTTATTTTCTTTCATCCTTCCCGACATCAATGTAAGTGAATATTTTCTCACTTAGGAAGAAAATCGCCACAAAATCAGACCAAGCTGTCAGAAGTGCTGTTTGAAAAATGGGGGAAACAAACACATACCTCAAGTGAAGTCAAGTTGTGCAGATGATTAACCTCAATACTTACTCATATGTGACTTGAAGTGTGAGCATATAGTTATTTTTCATGGATTATTAAAACATGCAATACAATTACTATAAATCGGGAAATGAAATGAAAGTATGTAAAACTAAACCGATGATGCTTCCAAGTGTCTGTAATGCAGTGAAACAGCAGAGGCACAAAATGACTTCTTTTGCATGCTTTTAAATTTTAATGACTTTGCGCTGATGTAGAGATTGTAGTGAATCTATAATCCTGCTGGATCATCATTTCTCTCCTCTCATCCTTTGCTCTTCATATTTACTCAATTTCTTTGGTGTTACATTTTGTCATCAGGAGAAAACCACACAACACTTCTTCTCTGTCAAAGCTTTGTGATATTTATCAATTTACATGAATATGGATCAATATTTAAAGAGAATCCCTCTTCCGTCTTCTCTCCTGATTCCTCCGTGCCATCTTTCATCGTAACACAGTTTGTCAAAGGAAAACTTTGCTCTTATAAAGTTCTCTCGTCTGCCTTTCGCTGTTACTAAACCAATCTACATCTGCTTTCAAACCCTCCTCTCATTCTGCTGATTTTTAAAACAGCGATCCAGCTTAATGCGCTTGTTTTATGAAAGCCATCGGGGATCAATTACATTTATCTGCCATTAAACTCCTCAGCAAAATCAGTCAAAGATGTTGAGTTGTTTGATGTGTTCCGATCAATGAAAACTGGAGGTCAAGAGGTCAAATTGTCAGATGCTGATGCAAACGTTCGTCCTCGTAAATTTCGCTGAAGTAACGAGAAGCACTGATGATGGTCTCTCTCTCTCTGGTGTTTTCGCTCCCTCAAATAATTACATTTCATCTTTTTTCACATTAAAAGTAAAACATAATTTGATGTCTATGCGTATAGTTATTTAGTTAATTGGCAAAGCTTATAGCCCAAAAATATAACCGAAGATAAAATGCAAACAAAAGGTCCCACACCTGTAGTAACAGCTTTTAGGCTTTTTAAAAATCTATTCAGAGTATTCAGAATTTAACTTTTTTCACTTAATAGTTTAAAGATTAAAGGGTTTCTCTATTAAAGTGAGAAAGCTGTTAAATTCACTCTCTCTCTCTCTCCCCCTCTGTCATAACACTGATTGCCACAGCTGAGGTCGATCAAAACATGTCTGACTCAGTTTTGAACCTCACACATCATAAAGTCATCGTGAGGGAACGTCGGGTCGCCGAGAGGCCCCGCCTCCCACAAATAAAAACCATCACATACAGACAGATGGACAGATGGACAGACAGACAGACACGTGGGCAGAGAGACAGACAGGTGCACGTTTATCGACTAGCGAAAGAAGCAAGAAAAGCATTTTGTGAATATGTTTTTAATTATGGCTGAGTTCCATTTAGCTGCTTCACTTTTCAAGGTCCTAATATTGTGCCTCAGTGTCACATTGTCATGGTTCAGTGCGATGTCTGTACAGAACAGAGCCGTCCTCCATGTTATTAGTCACGCCCGTGCTTCTTTAACTGAGAAGT